>NW_019416360.1:0-156110 GCF_000390285.2 Anoplophora glabripennis
ACCCTGTATATTCTTCACATAATAAAGCATTGTTTAAACCATTTATCCGAAAATCGATATTTTTCAAAATTCTATAGTGGCGTTATTCCTTAAGTCAATATGTTACTTAATGCTGTCCAATTAGATCAGACATAAATCATCTTTTTTGTAAACACATTATTTCTGTTTACTTTGTATTATACAAATTCTATTCAGTAGGCTCCTTGCTCCAATTTTTGCAGGCATAAGAAAACTGTATAAGCACATCAAATACGATTCCTTCCATTAGCTCCAGTCAACTGAACACAAATTCTTCTAAGAGTGTGCCACCAGGCAGTACATCCTAAATTAGAGGGAAATATTCTTTGCCAGTAAATTGTCCTTAACTTTGTGAATAAAAAATGAACCCAAGCATTACTCAAACGTCCCTGTTTGAAAATAATTAACCTTCCTGCGTGTTAAATTAAGTGGAAAATATCTCACAATGGAAGCGCTGCATCCTGCTGTACCGCTAAACCGGCGTGTAACATGTTTCGGGAAATAAGATGCTGGTTTAAATGGATTTAAATTCGCTCCTGTTTAGATGCAGCCAGCATTGCTGCCAGATTTCCTCGTATGTGGTAGCAGCATTTCAAACTTGGAGCGACTGATTAAGCTAACAAATTAAATGCCTCCAAGGCTTCTAGAGGAGCAGGAACGTTAAATCTAGCAAAAAGTTTTGGAACTAAATGTTGTGCCAATCTGGAACAAGCGATGGGAAATATTGAGATGAATAAAAAAGGGGAATTTGGATAAGATGAAATGAAAACTAAATTACAATTTAAAGTTTAAATTTCAGAAGTCAAAATTGATTAGTGTCAAAGGATGACAACATAAAAGTCGATATTATATAGTTTGATATTAGGATGACAAGAAGATAATGTAAATATTAAAAAAAATAAATAAGCAATAATTCTGGAAAGCATTAATGAAAATTTATGTAATTAGAATAAAAAAACTGTAAATAGTAGATAGAAAAGTGGAAATGAGTTAATGATGTGAAAGAAAGCAATACAACGTTTTAAGAATGTGTAAGAATGCGAAAGGACCTTAAAAGATAACTAGGATCAAGAGGAAAACAGAAGAAAGAGGATAGAAATTATTTACAAACAAAGGAAGGTAGAAGAGGAAGTCAAAAATTGATGAATTTAGAATTAGAATAAATTGGAGAAGAATCGTAATATTGAAAGGAATGAAGAAATTATATGCACGTTGTTTTTAAAGGAGATTTTAGAAGCAGTTTTCCGCAAAGTGGATTTAATAATATGTTCACGGATAGAAGTAGACTCCATATTACAGTTCCTAAAGATTTAAACCATGGAAACTGTAAAACCTGACCTTGCGTAAGGCAAAGCATGCAGTCGGTCACCTACACGGCGGCAAGATGGAATAAGAAATGAACGAACAAAAAAATTGAATGAATTTCTTTCCCAGGGAAAGAAATAAATAAAATTTTATGCACAAATACTTCACCGTTAAAGAAATGTTGTCTTGCTTCACCATAAATTTAAACGATATCCAACAACTCCGAGTTGCTATACACGTAAGTCATTTTTGACACTTGAAAAACTAATGTAAACACTATCACAAAAACGTTAATACTAAAATTGGATTTCAGTATTCGGAATCATTTGAGGCCACGTGGAGAGAGAGCGCATTGCGTATAGCGCACAACGCGAATGACGTTAGAGACTACAGTAGCCCGGCGATGTAAGGGTTGTCAATTCTATAACTTCAATAATTTTTTTCTCTGAAACTACAAGGACTTTACAAAAAAATGTTTGCGATATTGACTGCATTACTCATGACGTATCTATTCCCAAATTTTTTGGATAAGTTGTAAATTAACCAGTATACGGTTCTACACTATTGCTATGGTTTGACGGTGACAAACGACTATGGGATTAAGCGGCAACCTGACTAAAGCACCGCACAACAGAGTTAGCAAACAAGCAAGCGATTATTATGGCAAGCAAGGGTGCAGATAACAGCGGGGAAGGAAGTGATCAAGGTAGTAAAATGAAAGGTTCATATACATGTACTAAACTATAGGTTTGACTACTATCTCTACATAAAAAAATACAATTAAATAACAGGGTTTCTCAGGACTACCATATGGCTGGCAGGCATGAAAAATTAAAAAAAACGTGATTAGTTACGACCAACGTTTCAGCTAATAAAGAGGATAGGAAAACCGGTATTCTATGACCTGAACACGCAACGGGTCAACCGCATCGGATAATGCGTACACGGTATCGTACAGACAGATACCTGAAATGAAAAGAATATGGTTAGATACGATCTATGTTACAACTCATAGAGGGGATAGGAAGAATGACAATCTTAACTTGAATGCGTAGCGAGGTCAAACACACCGGATATTGCGACCCAGACATAGTACGGGTGGATAGCTGGAAGACAAGGTATTATTAGTACATAATAAACAATAGCCAAGTCTTTACCTAAATCTTTCTAATTCTTTTATTCACTTCCTTTCCTCGACACGTCTGCATTGTTGTAGTGTTCAACTCGGGAAACTTGCGCATTGGATATACGCGGCATTTAGTTACTTCGATAATCTACCTGGTGTTGGCGGACAGGACTCTTCGCTGAGACTACTCGCTGCGACGGGTGGACATTAACTGAACTTTCATACTTAGCTCGACAGCCAAGTTCCTACTGTGAACGGTGGCGCCTGCGCAGTCTTCACAACCTGGACTCCTTTACCAATTGGGATCTTCCTGATGTTGTATTACCAGACTGGACTGCTCCCTGCGACGAGTTGATGTAGACTGGATTTCCAAATGCAGCTTGTTCTCCTAGATCCTACAGCGCGGTGGTGGGGGCTGCGCAGTCTTCTCAAGCTGGACTTCTAACGATGACGTATAGACTTCAGGAGCAAGTGGTAAAGTGGATTTCGCTGACTGGAGACTGCCGACTGATTTTATATTCTAACTGGCTAGGCAGGATCCAGTGATTTCGCGCTCACGCCGTGTCAGGTTAATTCAGACAGTGTTCAAAATGCAATTGGTGATGCGGTATTGTACATTTATTTGAATAAAGAGAAGAAACAAAGAGGCGGAGTGTCTCGGAATTTTGTTTGAAAATTATTTCGTTACAACACTACCTACAATAATCTATGGAAAAAAACAACTATTTTATTTACTCCCACTATAGTAAATAGACTATTAATACATTGTTTTTAAGGAGGTAAGTGAATTTTACTATGGAAGTACAACAGTACATGGTGACAACGGGAGGTAAGAGTCAGTGTAAAGAATCCCGTTAGCTATTTCATTTTTGTTACTTAAACTGTCAGCAACATAACTTTCTAAAATTGTGGCTGATTTCCACCCACCATGTCCCTTGATTGCTAATACATCAACTCCTGTATTAGCTAGTAACGTTGCCGATGTTCTTCGGAATGAATGGCCTGTATATGTTTCAAGATGTTCTAGTTTCAAAAACTGTGCAATCTTATTAGAAATCTTAGAAGGGGTATTCTTGCCGACTGATTGGTTGTAAGATCTACCTGCTTGATAACGCATAAAAAAAACGTGAAATTTCAGTTTTAATTTTTAATCTAATCTTGACATATTTCTAGAGCATTTCTAGGTGAGAAACAGAACCCAGACGAGAAGTATTTGTAAACGTGCGTGACATACCATTTTTAGAATCTGGAATTGTAACTGCAATGTCATCGAAATTTTTGAAATTGACGTTCAAAGTAAGTTTGCATAACTCATTATAGCGGCATGCTCCGGCAATACTTAAAACTGTCACTACCTTTATTAACAAATATGTGTTATCGGGTACCTGAACGAGCAAATCGTTGACTTGTTCTCTTGTAAAAACGTTTGACTTTTTAGGTGTATAGCCGTCATTCTTAGGTTTCAAAAATGGTCTCAGCTTGGAGTATTTTGATATATCCACGTTATCCTCTATGAAAATAGTTGACTTAATCATTGAGTATTCACTCCACAAATTCGCCGGTGACTTTAAAGTTCTTGACTTCTCAATGAAATATGCTAGCAATAACATTTCAGAAACACCAGTATTTTTGTTCTGGCATCTTTCTTTGAAATTTCTATATGCTCGTCCGTAGCGCATTTTCGACTTTTCGGACAATAAAAATTCACAGGCAGCATTTACTGCACTTTGTATTTGAAAATCAGTCATTTAGGAATAATAATTCAAAACCAGCAAAATTGCAACTTTTATGTAGTTTTGTTTGTAAACACTTTAGAAACGACAAAATCCAAACTACCAAGACTTTGCAAGATTTCGAATAATGTCAAAATGAATTGATTAAGAAATGTCAAAAAATAAAACCTAATCTTCATTTCATGAATCATAAAGAACTGTGAGAGCAAATAAAATGTTATACACCACGCATAAGTAAAATTTACCAGTCTCGGACTCTATTGCCAGCCCTCGCTCCGGTCGGGCGCAAAATCGTTCTCGACTGGTAAATAATACTTTATGGTGTAAATAACTATTTTTTATTCAGTAGTAAAACTACACAAACAAATGCAATGTATGTCCCTCTATTTTGCCTCTTGCCCGCGACTTATTTTTGGAGATAAAAAATACATAAAGGTACCAGAAAGTTGTATCAGATCAAACAAATAAGCATTGCACATATACATTTTACATATATTATGAATATTGCTGTTAACACTTTTGCGATTTTTATTTGTCTAATGTGATAAAAAAATTTCTGTCTCCAGAGATAACAGCTGGAGTGAAATTCGGGAGTAAAATATTAATAGATTACACTAGCTCAATTAAAAAATCAATAAGGTTTAATTTTATAGTAATTAATTACTGTTTCGATCGATTATATTTCAAGAAAGAAATGAAGCAACTATTTGTACAGAAAATGGGCATACTATTTTTGTCACGCCTAATGAAATAGCGCGGCGCTTCGCAACTTAATTCAATTACTACTGTCACGACAGCATTTTAAGTCATAAATTGGCACCTGCGAAACGAATTCACTGTAATTATAATCGACAAAATATTGTTATTTCACCAGCAGCCGTTAATGGCAGTCGCGACTGTAAATAATGATTTTAATTCATAGCGGACGTAAACGCCACTCAATTCTAAATAAATTGCGAATAATATTGCATGAAGGGATTTAATTATTTTTACCTACAACATTTTTGTCTTCGTGCATTATTTATGAAGTAATAAGAAATTATTGCCACTTTCAGTTACTTTATTTAATTATATATTAATACCTATTTCACAACTCTACAGAGTGTTTTAAAAAATTGTTAAGATTTTATAAATCTGTAGAGAAAATTGTAAAAATATTGAAATAAAAAAAATTACGGGCCAAAAACCCCCTTCACCAACCTAAATGGGACGCATATGATTTGCATGTCAAAAAACGGAGTAGTATTTAACGTAAAAAGTTATGTAAGACCCATAAATTTGTTTTTATTTATTTGCGACCGTTTTCTCAATAACAGAAAAAAAAACAGTTTTGTTTGAGCCCTTTTAAGGGCATATAACTTCCTAAGGGTGCGTTTTAGGGCACATGTTAATAGGAACTTTTTCGCTTATTTTAATGAATTATAAAAGCAGCAGGAGTTTGGAACCCTATTTTAGAAACACGCTGTATAAAGGGTATCCCAAAAGTAACGCAGGATATGAATTGTGCGCCAGCCATTTTTATTCCGAAGGGTTGGCAGCATTGTGCAGTACATGTTGTAGTAAACACGATCCGATTAGACAAAATGGAGCACTATTCAACGGATGAGCGAGTGAAGATTGCGAAATTTCATTACAAGTGCGGAGAGTGTGTAGGTGAGACTGTGATTACGTGGAATCTTCGGTAGAAGGAACGCCCCGAGTGAAACAACCCAGTGATAGAGTAACGGAAATTTCCGTAACAAAGCGTTCGAACGTTGAAGGAAACAGCTGACTTTCCCAGTCATCTTGAATTTTGCAATTAATTGGTTTCAAAATTATATTCCAGTGATGAAGTGTTTTATTTTATCCATGTCAACTACGTTCATCTCCAATTGTGTAAATTATTAAATTGCACAGTTAAATAAGGTTTTCATACTAACATAAATACAGGTCAAGCTTTTTTCTACCTTATTATTTTATGATAATATTTGAAAAAAGGGCAAACATCCCATTGTAAATTTTTATAGGAAAGTTCATATCCGAATAATTTAAGCCACCCACCCTACTTTTCTTGGGTTTTTCATTATTATTCCGTCGTATTTTCTGGGTTTCCTTTCACTAGTGTGTCGGCCTTCTTTTTGATTTAACTTCTTCTACTCACAATTAATTCAGGAAATATGTATATGTAATATGTGTATCAATTAAAAATGCTGAGCTGAGAAACAGTAACCAAGTCCATTTTAAATTTATTGCATTGATTATATCTTGACAAAAAAAATATATTTTTTCGTATTCACTTGAAAACGTCGGAGATGTATTTCCATTTAGGTTGACATTTCTCGCCACCCGAGGTGGTAGTGATGGATTACACGGAATTAACTGCATATATACTACGCTTGCATGGCATAAAATAAATAAAATAAAACGGAAGTTAGATCAGTCCTGGTTCGGGCAATAACGATTGAATTGATGGGAGTGCATCACGTTAAGATATTTCCAGTATGAGTTAGAAATTACTCAATCACTCTTTTATAAAATTGTATGGAATAAAATCTAATGACTGCTGAATAATTTATGCAGTAGTACTTTCGTTTCACAATGAAAAATTGAAATTAATCACTTTGCTTATAGTTTGAAGATGTTGTCTTTTAAAATTCACGAGTACGTATTTTTTAGAGATGTATTTTGATTCAAAGCTGATAGGCATTTGGAGGAACAAAGAGTCAATAACTTTCATAAGATTCTGCAAACAATATACAGGCTGTCTACTATAAACTCCTATGAATCTCGCTTAAAATACGACGCACGTCAAAAACCTTTATATGCTTTTTGTTGTTTTTTTTGAGGCCTTCATGCTTGAGATCCATGGCCAACTTTATAAGAAATCATAAAAAACCGGAAAAGTGCCGAAAGTTTAGGGTCGTTTAACTTTTTTATTTTAAGAGATAGAGAAAACTTATTTTAATAAAATTTCATGGCTAAATTGATATCTTTCACCTAGTGCACACAGTGCAAAATATCGTATGTAATTTGTTTCGCCCTCTACGCGGACAAAAAAAAATCATCGAAGCAAGCTATGGCTTGTTTTTTCCTCTTTCATGCGGTATACTACATGTTGCCTGTATCTTTTATATTTATTACATTTTTTATAATTTTGGTATGAAAAATGGAAACATTTTCGTGTTAACGTAGAAATTGTTGTATAGACACGTGTCAACTATAAAATTTATAATGTTCTTCTTTTAAGCAAAATACATACATTATTATAATATTACTTTTTTACTTTAGAGAAAACTGAGCCCTCAACATTGTTTTTGCAGAGACAAAGTAGCTTAGCTAACTGTAGCACGCTATGAAAACAAATGTGTTATCCCAGTAATGTCATTATTTAACAAATTATTTATTGTTATAGTTTATACACAACTGTTGGTTTGGAAATTGCTACAGTTAACTGTGATTTGAAAAAAAAAATTTTGAATAATAATGATATTTTCATATATTGAGAAGTGTAATATGTACGATCAATACAATTTCAATTCGATTCAAGCACTTGCGGAATGTAGAAAACCTTCGCTAATAAAATCAGCTGTTATTAACAGAATTTTAAATTATGTATATAGGAAAAAGGAGCAAAACAGTGAGAGATTGAAGTGAACTACAATTTAGAGAAGAATAGTGCAAGAAGGATAATACGAAAAAATGGTTTCAAATGTTACTTATAAGGTGACAAAAGTGCACCTTCTGAGCTTAAGGGAGGAAGATAAACCGAGGAGATTTCTTTCTCTAGCTCTTGACAAGAAAGAAAGAGGGAAAATCCTTTTATATGCAGAAGAATTTTCTGGTCAGATGTGCCTAATTTTTGTAACAATGGATTTTTTAATAGCAACATTTACTTCAAATGGACTAATGGTAATTTACATTGGCACGGAGAAACTGCATTTCAACAAAGGTTTTCAGTAAATGTTTGGGTTAGAATTATTGATACCAAAATCATAGGACCTTCTATGATGGTATACTGATGGGTGCCAGATATTGCAGATTCCTAGCTTCAAAGAAGTAAATTATATACATAAAAGTTTTTGTAGTTGACCTGTTTAAAACAATGTCTATACATCAATCTACATGTTTGATATCAAAATTATAAAAATGTAATAAATATGAAAGATAAAGTCAACATGTAGTACCTCGCATGAAAGATGAAAAAACAAGCAATTTTTTGTATCCACAACCTGCTTCGATGACAATTTTTTTTTGTCCGCGTAGAGGGCGCAGCAAATTACATACGATACTTCAAAAATTTGTTTTCACTAGGTGGAATATATCAATTTTGCCATGAAATTTTATTAAAATAAGTTTTCTCTACCTCTTAAAATAAAAAAGTTAGGCGGCCCTAAACTTTCGGTACTTTTCCGGTTTTTTATGATTTCTCATAAAGTTGGCCATGGATCTCAAATTTGTTTTCACGAGCATGAAGGCTCGAAGCAACAAAAAACATAAAGATTTTTGACGTGCATCGTGTATTAAGCGAGATAATAGGAGTGGCCCTCTTATAGTAGACAGCCTGTATAATAAAAATTCAATATTGGAGCATGTGTAAATACCCCTTTGACATGCACTGCAAATATTTGATGTGAGTGAATCAATAAAAAATAATCAATTTTAGTTCAATATTGAGTGAAAATGTACTACTCAATAATTACACTTTATGAATTTGATTTGGCTAATGAGTCACTCATGAATCATTTTGACAATTTTACTAATTTACTCTCAATAAACACGTATTTAACACACGTGCACCTAAATCGGAGTAAATGTCCTCATTTTTGAGTCAAGTTGATAACCGTATGCGTTGTTTATTATTCTCATCGTCCCAATACAAGTACATCTCGTTTAGTGTCCGCACAGGTTATGTTGATGAATATTATGTTCAATGCAGTGATTTAGTCAATAATAATAAATAAACCAACAATACAGGGTGTCTCATAACTAGCTGCCAACCCTGAACAGGCCGATTCTATGATCAAAACTAAATAAAAAAGTTCATATGAACATGGGTCCGGAAATGCTTCCTAAGGGCACAGGGACCCATTGAAGAGGGAGGAATGGAAATCATTTTTTTGCAATATCTCACAATCGCGTTGTGATAAATGAATGAAATTTGGTATACACAGCTAAATTTTGATGAGCAATTTGATGGACTAATCCATTTATTTCCACAAGGTCCATTGGGGTGGGTACGGGGGGGCCCTTGGTACTTTGCGTGTGTAACTTTTTCATCTTTGACTTTTTAACAAATTGGACAGCAAATTCCGTTTTCCCGAACTGTTTTACGTTAAAAAGGTACTCTTGTTTCAAATCGTTATCTTTAACGGTTTCTGAGAAAATCGCTCTTGAATTAATCCCACTTTGGTCAATTTCATAGTAATTTAAACAAAAAATAATAATAATAATTTAATACGTAATCAGTAATACACATTATTGATGTAGAACAATTATGATATGATGATTTGTTTATGGCTTTTGCGATGGTAATGCTGCGCGGCAGAACGCGAGTACGGCAGAAGGTTTCCAAACAGAAGGCTGACATCAAGGAGGACATTCCTCACTGTATTCCGCAATTTAGCTGCAACCGTCACTTTTCGAAGGGATCATAAGATGGAAACTTAATTTTGATAACAGACAACAAGCTATTTTAAAAACTGTTCAAAAAACCCTCCACCTTCTCTGATACAAAGTCTTGCCCTACGTGTAACACTTCTCGAAGCTATTAAGATGCTAAAACGGTTTTGACGAATTTCATTGGCTGCATCATTGATACGCTGCAGCAATTCCTCACGGGTATCGACTTCGGTGGCGTAAACTTTTTGATTTAGATATCCCCAGAAAAAGAAGTCCAGCGGGGTTAGGTCGGGAGAACGCGGCGGCCAAGCTACCGGTCCGTGCCTCCCTATCCACCGTCCAGCGAAATTTTCGTTTAGGAAATTTAGAACATTGCGACCACTATGTGCCGGGGCTCCATCGTGTTGAAAAAACATGTTACGTCGTAAATTTAGAGGCAGATCATCGAGAATTTGGGGAAGATTTTCTTGAAGTAAGTTTAAATAAAGATTTGAATTGAGACGTTGTGGAATTTCAATAGGTCCAATCAGAGTGTCGTGAATTATTCCCGCCCATAAATTTATGGAAAACCGTTGCTGGAAGTTTGTTCTCCGAACAACATGTGGGTTCTCTTCTTCCCAATAATGAGAATTATGAAAATTTAATTTTCCATTTCGGGTAAAAGTAGCTTCGTCACACCACAAAATTTTGGAAGCTTGCTCGTTGTCCAGCGACAAAATCCAGCGACAAAATTGCATACGTGGCGCAAAATCTTCTGGTATCAAGCCATGTACACGTCGATAGTGATAGGCATGTAGACCTTGTCGCTTTAATATTCTTCCAACCTGAAATGTTAGTAGCACATCTAATCAATTCTGTTAAGGAAATCTTTAAGATATGTAGTACCGTTGGCCGAGGAACATTTATTTGCCTTGAAATGTTCCGTATGCTAGTCGTAGGATCTTGTTCAATAGCGTCAAGGACCTCCGCTTCCCTATTAATCCTGGGACGTCCTTGACCCGGTGCCTTTCGAAAAGTGGCGGTTGCAGCTAAGTTGCGGAATACCGTAGGGAATGTCCTCCTTGATGGCAGCCTTCGGTTTGGAAACCTTCTCCCGTACTCGCGTTCTGCCGCTGCAGCATTACCATCGCAAAAGCCATAAATAAATATCATATCAACTAACTCTTGTCCCGTAAACTCTTCCATTTTTTTCGCTTAGAACTATTAAATTGGCAATCGGGTTGACAATACTTTGACATAAGAATACCTTGATAATTTTGTTTAAATTACTATGAAATTGACCAAAGTGGGATTAATTCAAGAGCGATTTTCTCAGAAACCGTTAAAGATAACGATTTGAAACAAGAGTACCTTTTTAACGTAAAACAGTTCGGGAAAACGGAATTTGCTGTCCAATTTGTTAAAAAGTCAAAGATGAAAAAGTTACACACGCAAAGTACCAAGGGCCCCCCCGTACCCACCCCAATGGACCTTGTGGAAATAAATGGATTAGTCCATCAAATTGCTCATCAAAATTTAGCTGTGTATACCAAATTTCATTCATTTATCACAACGCGATTGAGAGATATTGCAAAAAAATGATTTACATTCCTCCCCCTTCAATGGGTGCCCCTGTGCCCTTAGGAAGCATTTCCGGACCCATGTTCATATAAACTTTTTTACTTAGTTTTGATCATAGAATCGGCCTGTTCAGGGTTGGCAGCTAATTATGAGACACCCTGTATATTGAGAATACAGTCAAAAGTCTCTCAATTGATAGTTACCCGGATTTGAGTTTTTGAATTCATTCATTTCTGATGCAATAGCTTCCTTCAAATCAGTTGTACTTATACTGATAGAGTGACAATTTCACTCAATCGGGTGTGTACAGAAATTGATACATTATTGAGTAAAATTGAGTGAAATTTGAATGAAATTTTTTTACATTATAGTTACAATCTATAATCAAGTAGATGCTAATATGTTAATATTTAATTAGTCTCTCCCAAAAAATGCTTTCTATTTTATAATTTTGTATTTGATAATTTTAATAATCTGCCCACTGCGGAAAACACGTCTTGTAGAATTTGAAAGTAGGAATTATAACAATAATAATTAGTGTAATGAACAAACATTAATTAATATAAAAACGTACCTACGTAGATAACAGCAACCAAATGAAAAATAAAATTAGGTAGCCGCCATAGCGACGGGTGATTTACCCTTTACGTTATTTTTTAACGGAGGTCCGCTATAAATGACACAGATATACCTCCTTTTATTACATTTCAGCACGGAACCTTTATCAGATTCCTCGGCCCGCCAGTGTATTTGAAATAAATTGACAGTTAAGTCAAACTAGAACAAACAAATGACTCTCCTAGCCCGCAAAACCAATGTTCCAATTTGTAAATGTTGAACCTTAAGTATGCTGGCGTGTTTTAATATCGTTATAACTCGCTGAATGCGCTGTTCGCTCTTCGTCGGCAAAAAATTATTAGACCTATAAAGCAGAGATTTTACTTGAATTGCGTTAAAGTTCGTTTATCCATACAGAGTATTTCATAATTGTTTGGCGCAAAGTATACTGTAGTAATAAGCACAGAGAGCTATGAAAATTTTCTTACTAAAATTTTGATTTTTTGAGCCTATTTATGAAAGTAGACTGTAAAAATATTTCACTCAATTTCACTCAATTTTGACTGAAATATTCACTCCATTAGTATGAGAACAGCTAAAATTTAATGAGTGAAACTTGCAACAGTGTGTGAATTTTATTCTAATCCGAGTTTCTGCTAACTATCAAGTGAGTAACTTTTGACTCTATTCTGACTATTGAAAACCAATTAAAAGATGACCTTTTCTCTAAATTTAACTATTATTGTAATTTTTTAATTTATAGTTAGGCACTAGTAGGTATGTTACGATATACAGTGCTATTTTTTTTAAACCTGACATAGGCCAACTTTTTTATTTGAAGTGATAGACTAGTACTTCCAAATGCAAAGTTGTAAGAAATAACTTGATTAAGAAAAATTTACAAATAATTATTTCCGGTGTTGCCAGATTTCTGCAGTAGCTACAAAAACGATATTTTTCTAAACGGCAACACCGTATTTTTTTAACATAATTTGACAAACCTTCAAATTCTAAATAAAAAATGTTATGTGATATTTCCTTATTGGAGTAGCCGTTTTCGAACAATCAGCAAAGACAACGAAAATAATCTGCAGTCGGCAAGAACTAAATGAAGCTAAAACAGCAATAGTAGGCCTTGGATATTAAACAAAAATAGTTTTGTTTGAAAGGAGGTATCATTATTGTATTGTCATTGTGTTATTTTAAAGCTGTTGTGTTTGAATGTGTATAAAAGTAACGTTTTAATTCAATTGCGAAGATGATTTTCAGCCTTTTGCAGTTGTTTTCAGTTTTACTAAGTTAGTTCTTAAAAATTTCGGATTTGGAAAAGGCTTATCGGGATGTCTTGCGTGGAATTCAGCGCACGCATTGCGTATACTTAAGCCATTAACATGAATAAAAATTAATTCAACATTCTCTTTTGTATTAAATAACTGATTCATCTTAGCAACTGAATTAAAACGTTATTTTTATACACATTTTATACACATCAGCTTTCAAATAACACAATGACAATACAATACTGATAGCTCCTTTCAAACAACACAATTTTTGTTTAATATTCAAGGCCTACTATTGTTGTTTTAGTTTCTTTTAGTTCCTGCCGACTGCAGATTATTTTCGTTGTTTTTGCTGATTGTTCGAAAACGGCTACTCCAATAAGGAACATTTTTTATTTGGAATTTGAAGATTGGTCAAATTATGTTAAAAAAAATACGGTGTTGCCATTTAAAAAAATATCGTTTTTGTAGCTACTGCAGAAATCTGGCAACACCGGAAAGAATTATTTATATATTTTTCTTAATCAAGTTATTTCCTACAACTTTGCATTTGGAAGTACTAGTCTATCACTTCAAATAAAAAAGTTGGCCTATGTCAGGTTTTAAAAATATAGCACTGTATATAAGTCACGCTGGGAAATGTTTAGCCCTCGAGGGTAATTTTCCCAAGTGACTTATATAACGTAACATACGAGTGCCATACAAAATTTTATCCAACACTTTCATAGAATTTCGTTTTAATAATAAATAAAAGTAACTTAAAATTTCAAGTTGTCAATGTCAGAGAAAGTAATTTAACAAAATGAAAGTATTTTTAAATATTACAAAGAATGCGAGTGTCAACCTAAATTGTGTCTGTAACCAAGGATTAAACAATATTTTTTTAGTTGAAATCACGTTGAAATCCTAAAAGCAAGAATGAAAAAATGGAAAATGTGGAAATTCCATCTGAAATTTTAGAAAAAGCTTATGCGGCTACTGCAGGCATCATTCCGAAGATATCAAAATCTATATACAACAAAGAACTGAAGGAATTTCAAGATTGGAAAATCAAAGAAGGGGTGAAAGGCGTAAATGGAGATGTCCTGCTGGCTTATTTTTTCAATTTAAGTGAGAAATTAGCTCCATCCACATTGTGGACTAAATATTCCATGTTGAAATCAACTTTGAGAGTTTACAAGAACATTGAAATTTCTAAATTCGGAAGACTAGTGGCATTTCTCATGTTTAAGCACAAACATTTTCAACCAAAAAAATCCAAGATCTTGGAAAGAGAACAAATCGAACAATTTTTGCGTGAAGCCCTAGATGAAGATCATCTTATGAATAAGGTAGGTCCTATTGAATAGTTTAACTGAGTTATATTTATTAAATTTGTTGTTTTTAGGTGGCGTTGATAGGTATTAGGAGTTTTTGGCGCTTGCCGTTGCGAGGAATTGACCCATCCAAGCACAGACAATACAGAGGACAAAGGGCAGTATATCCACATCATGATTTCAAATACTAAAACGAACAAACCAAGAAGCTTCGCTGTGTTAAATGAAGGATTTTGTGTTAATTCAATTGAATTAATTACAAAATATTCTAAGGTAAGGCATCGAAATGTGCAGCATAAAAGGTTCTTTTGCAATTTTCAAAAAGGAAAATGCACACGTCAATGTGTTGGTATTAATAAGCTATCAAAAATCCTTAATGTTGTGCCATTTTTGGGCTTGACAGATTCTAATTTATATACAGGATATGGCTTGCGTCGCGCATCTGCAACTCTCTTGGCCAATGCTGGAGGGGATAATTACAACACTCAAACGCCACGGTGGATGGAAGTCATCTACTTTGGCAGAAGGTTATATAGAAGAGTCAATTTCCAGGAAAATTGATATTACTAAAAAGATACAAGGGGTGCAGGCTCCTGAAGCAAGCACAGCACAAGCAAAGGGGCAACCTTTCTATAAATTTACCACAATCAAAAAATGATTCCAATAATTCGTAATGTTAATATTAATAAGTAGGTAGATTGTTTGTTCGTAGAATTTTAGATTATTTGTTGAAATATTACTGTTTCAAATTGGTTTTCTAATAAAAACTAGAAAAATGGACCAAACATTTGTCTTTTATGATTTCTATAAGTCACTAGTGGGTTATAAGTCATAACTAGTGACTTATGACTTATAACTCACTAGTGACTTATAGGCCACATTATTCCTTTAAAACCGAAGAAATTGTAGTACCGTTATATACAAGTGCTGGATAAAATATCTTTGTATTAAAGTCATAAACTACTAAGTTGCCACAGTGGTTTCTACACATATCTGTTTTAGAGACAACATTTTAGGTCCCATTTAAAAGAATTGATTAACTGATCTTACGAATAGATTGCCTTTAAACGCAATTGTCATCAAAAGAGCCTGATAAACGGATAGTTGTCCAGCACCACACGCTATACACCACGCTACGAGATGACCTAATGGGGACGAGGGGAATAGACAAAGACAACGCACGACAACCATAGAATGTTGTGTAACAGATACCTATATCAGTTTTAGTTCAATATCTCAAAAGAGTAAAATAAGGGTGATGTTGTGAAGAAAGAGCGAGTTGTTTTCGATAAAAAAAATATTCAAATAAACAGTTTTAAGTTTTATTTTGGATCATTATTAATTACTAGCTGATATATGAAGTTGTATGAGATGTTTTCATTTAAAATATTAACTTCAGCTTTAGAATTCATAGAAAACGGTACAGAGGCGGCAAATGAAGAAAAACAGTGAACATTGCACGGTGTCCGTAAGTAGCGCTTAAAATTAAACAAAAACCAGCTTAATTAAATTTATATATACGGGAAAATCCTCTTATCTAAAATTTGTCAAAGTCAGCGCTGATTTCGAAATTATACCATACAGAACAAAGCAATGGACATAATTGAAACTTTGACCCGGTTCCCAACTTTTATTTATTTAGGAGGTGTTATTTCCATAAAGTTAGACGGACCTACCATTACGGCCTCCACTGATAATCTCATTAGCATACTATCCGTTTTGGTTTACGACCCACTTCGGGAGTTACTCAAAATCTCTTTATTATTTTTAAAAAGCGCTGTCGAGGCCTCGTTAAGGAAAAACCGAACCTGAACTTCCTTTAAATTATACATAATACAGGGTATAACCTAATTATATATTTAAATGAGGATGTAAAAGTTATTAATTAAATAAAAAGGAAATGCCACAACTAAATTAAATTAATTAAGGCAGCTGTATACTACTTTCAGTATGTGGTATTATCCCATTGATAAATGCTACTATTTCATCCTCAACTAGAGTTCGTTCCGCCAAACCGTTAATACACAATTCTATCTTGGCATTTCGAAGCTTTTGGTGCATCGTTATTCTTCGTAGAATATCGCGCAGAAGAAAGTTGACGTTTGTTGCACGATAATGCGCCTTCGATTTTTTGACTAAAAATCCCATTTTAACTGTCAGTCACTGCCAGTATTCGCCTGATTTGGCTCCGGACGACTTTTGCCTTTTCGGAAAAATGTAGTTGCCGATGAAAAAAAGCATTTTGTGGATGTAGAAGCCATCCAAAAAGCTTGTACAGACATCCTGAAGGACATCCCCGCCGACAATCAACATGCTTTTATACCCTGCAAATCGCTGTATTGAATCGGAAGGACACCATTTTGCATACAATAAATCGGTTTTGTAAAAAAAATTTCTGTTGTTCTTATTTTTCAAAAGTCCTGTTTACTTTGGGACGCACTTGTATATCTGCATATTATAATTTTTACTTTAACTAAACAATGCGTTTCTGTCAATAGTTCCATTCTTGTTGTTAATAATACAACAGCTGGAAGTAAAGAAACACCTTTGTAACAGGTCAGGTTTATTATTGTGACAAGCGAAGATAATGCTGTCGTCTCACAAAGCCCAAAATGTAATCTCTTAATCGGACTTCCAATTAACAAGCGTAATACCTTGGGCACTTAATTAATTATGTGTCCCTTTCGACTATCTACTAGGAATACGTTTTACATTGGCTATGGGAAGTAGGTAGATAAATTCTAACATTAAATTTATTGAAATTATAATCAGTTAGTATTACAACTAAAGTTGTGCAATGAAATAGTATTTACATAAAAATTAAATTCGATTTAGAATTTTAAGATCAGAAACTTCAAGTCGACGAAAAATTAGTGATTAAATGTTGCCCTTCTGTGTATAAGCAACAGTAGATTTAATTAATTATACACAATGTACAAAATTAAGGAAACTAAACAAATAATAATAAGTTTTAAGCATGGCAAAATATTGAAATATTAATTTCACATATTATTATTTGTTCAAATTGTAAATAATTTTGAATGTTTGAATAAATTTCATATATTTATTTCTTTTATTTAAACATTTTTTAACTGAAGCAGGAGCTATAGAATTTTCATAATAAATATATTTCTTTAGATACACGATTTTGCATCACCCCTACGACAATCCCATATTATTGACTCAATTCAATGAGTGATATGTGTAAGTTTTGTTGTTTTAGTTTGAAATATGTTTCTTAATTTATACTTTATTATTATTTATTTATAGTTAATTTATATAATATATACGAAATTTTTTAATAATTTGTGTTCAAACCATCTTAAATATTGTTTTATGATTCCCAAAGCACATACTGTATAATAAGTATGTAACAGTATGCATTTTAGTATTATCACAGATAAGTTGACCTAAAATTGTAAGAGAAGTTATTTATACCTACGTATATTTCCAGTTGTTTCCACGAAATATAATAAAGGTTTAATCCTCGTAAGAAATCACCTTATCATTGATAAATGAATTTGGAAATTTCATTAAAACATATTTCAAAGATATATAGGCCCCAAAACAGTACCTTGTGGGACATCTGCTTCTATTCTTTATCATTTTTTATACAGGGTGTCCCACTGGGAACTGCGTCGATCAATATCTAGGAAAGTACTGCTCCGAAAAATTTGAAAACTTGGCAACCTGGCCAATATCCCTAGGGCGAATACAACTAAAATATCTAGAACTCTCCGGCACTTCCGGTTATACCGGAAGTGACACCAACTTCGTTATTTTAAATGGGACACCCTATATATTATTGCATTTTCGTATATTAAATGAAATTTGAGGGTCACTTTATTAAATATTCCCTATTCATAGGAGTTATAGATTTTGAGATATTCATTTTTAAAGAACAAATTTAACAGATGCAATGGTCCGCGGAGATGCTGGTAACTCTTTTCAGGAGCGTGATGTGAAATGGATTTTTGGTACCTGTAAGGGGCATAGGTAACACTACATTATGGTATACCAACCCAACAAATTAAAACATTTAATACTAGGTGTTTCATTTTTGCCGTTACATTTTGATAACTTTAAACAGCTATAACTTTATTCTTAAATGAAACACCTTGTACTCAGTTTTTGTTTAAATATAATCATAAATGAGTAAAATGATCAAAATGGCCAATATTGAGTGAAAATGTACTCAATAATTTCACTCAATGGATTCACTTCGAACCTTTATTGATTTCACTCACGCCGATTTTTTTACAGTGTATAATCTTTTCGTACTTCTAACAGTGATGTTATTTTACCTTGTGAAGAATAATTTTTTTATGCATTTATTGTTTAAATTGATTTTAGGTATGTATGTATTGAACGGTGCAAATTGTTTAGCTTTTCTACAACTGCAATTACGATTACAGTTTTTTTAAGTCACTTATAACAGCAAATGAATTTGAAAATAATAAATATGATTCTTCTACACGTTTGACTGAATATTATCGCAATTTTCTCGTGGTAACAAATTTTGAAAACTGTCATAATTGATTGATTTTAAATTTAAAGTTTCTTTCCCGATATGTCTATTCCTCAATGACTTTAAAATAGAAACGTTTATATCTTTGAAAATTAAAACACTCTGTAAGGTACATCAGTTAAAAAAGCGAGTATTTTTAAATCATACTGTACGAGTAGTTACATATTTTCTCAACAATTTGTTTTTTTATTCTCATCATTATCTACGTTATTAACTGAGGTACACATTTAAGTTATACAGTTTGTTGTAAGAATTTAAAGATTTAGACACAGACCTAAAAGAAATCAGTGAAAAACAAAAACAAGAAGAAAATCAATCATTTCATCTACGCTTCATACCCGAAACTAGACGTAAATGTTTTCTAGATCAATGTCGTTCCATATTTCTCTGAACACATTTTCAATGTTATCAAGGGAGGCAGGGGTTGATGGAAGCAAGGAAACAAACATATAATAAATTCACTGGCGTTTTAAACTTCTCAGTCGTACCTATAAACTTCTGTAATTCCTCATCCATAAGCTTGCCCAAGGGTGATATAAGAAAGCTATAAAAATTACAAGAGAAACTTGAATCCTTATTAGATAGTTGTATAATATTATACTAGGGAATAAGAAGCGGCGACTAAAAAGCAGATTTTAAAAGTATCCTAATTTAAATAATACGAAAGTTAAGGAAGAGGAAATTAACACCTATTTAGGGGCGAAACGTACTATTAGCATAATATAAAGATTAACTTACGAGAAAGCAAGTGCTTAACGGCATGCAATGGTTAATAATTTATGAAATTACTACTTACTGGAAACATTACGAGCTCCGAGGAGTTTAAATAAAACAGAAGCAACGTCTAAAGTTCAATTCTTTGTAAATCCATTTTCGTATACACTTACATTTACATTTTTGTGCAAGTAAATCTCAGCAGTCGAATTATATACACATAATTATTAGTACTCCGAAAGTCATTGTGTCATTAAGAAATATTAAATTATTAAAGCCTTCCTAATACTGTAAAATATTGCCTTTGCAGGAATCCAGTTGCAAACATTTTAATTGTTTCTGGTATATTATTAAGGATAAATGAGGACCCTAGTATCAAAGGCGGCAATCTTCACTTTTTGACGAAATCGAGTTAAATATTTTTCGGTTTTTCGCGCTGTCTAAATATATGGTTTGCGATTTTCAAAAGCGGCTTTATCCCATTACAAAACTGCATTAAAACATCACCTGAGAAGCAAATCCGGCAATCTCCACTACCCGCTTAGAATCAGAGTCGGCAATATCCGTTTTGGCCAATCAGATGGCTCACAGCGAACATATGACGCACTTTGGGGCTACTTGGAGATCTCTGGAAGAACTCAGTTTTTATGCAACTATTCTCTCTAATGAAATTCTTAAGCCAGAGCAACCAGGTCAGGAAGAAGAAAATGCATTGGCTAACGTGGAAGAAACGGCAGAAGCTACCTGCGAATTTATTGAAGAAATGCCATCTCTACTTGTATAATGTGTATTATTATGTTCAGTAAAATATTTTTGATTATACGTTTTGTTGAATTAATTTTAATATTTTATTCTTTTGTCTGTCCATTCCAAAATACTTGGTATTTATTTTACAACTCATTTTAGTGCAACCTTTGGTAACAAATCTTGCAAAATCCAACTGTTAGTATCAAACACGGCATTCTCCATTTATTTTTGTAAATTTTTTTAGAAAAGATAAAAAATTTAGGTACATTGACCTTAAAATCTGATGTAGTTTAGCATTTTTTTTCATTGGAAACTATGCTTCCTTTGAATTAAGCAGTAATAAGAGTGTAGCAGTTTTTTGCGCTTTAACAAAAAGTGGAAATGGTGGAGATTGCCGCCTTTGATACTAGGGCTCTCAAATATATTACGCTACTTTTTGCATTAGTGGGAACTGAAATTAAAATTATTTAATATATTCGTTTAACATAGATATATTAGAAATGTCATAGTCACACAGGCTTATTTATTAGAACAATTCAATATTGTGAAGGTCGCTCTGCCATCTAAGATGCCACGTAAGATTTCAGGCTAGTCCGAGCCCAGTAGTAGATCTATTTTTTATTTTACTCTCTCAATTCCCAATATATCCGATGTTGGTGTACGTCCTGATACCAGGCATTGGGCGTGAATGTTCCATTTGTAAATTTGGTTCAATATTAAATAGCCAGCGTTCAGGGTAACTGAAGTTTTTGTGTAATCACAGCACACTTTTATTTTTGGTAAATGTGAAAAATTTAATGACAACTTAGAGTGGATCAGACACAACATATAGAAGAAATTAGAATAACAAAAGTAGACGATGTGAATTGTAATAGGTAGTCAAAATAATTAGCAATAAATCAGAGAGGTTAGAAGCGGAGATGTTCAAAACAGGAATGAGAGATACAAATCAGCATTAGAGATGTTAAAAATTTAAGAACTGACACTTTTGATAGGATGAGGATGTAGCAGAAAAATCGAAAGTCACAAATGCAAGTTAAAGGATTGTAGGAAAGGAAAAATAAGTATACATAACCACTGCGAAAGAATAAGGCGATTATTATTTATGGTCCAAATGAAGACGATAAAGATGAATATAGGGTTAGCTTTTGGTAAAAACTAACAAAAATAATGGCAAAACCAAAGGTGAAATATATATTGCGGAAGATTTTAATAGCAGAATATACAAAAAAAATCACAGTTATAGAACAACCATTGTGAGAAAACATGGCGAAAATATAAATGATAGTAATGGAACAAGAATATTCGATTTTTGTTTAAAACGAAATCTTCTTATTACTAATATATATTTTAAACATGAAGGTATAGAATTCTATTACGGATTATACAGGATGTTAGAAGTTTGACTGCCTTAATTTTAAGAGACGATAGAATACATTAAAATAAACAAAAAAAAAAAACTTTTATGACATGGGTTCTAAACTCAATCATTTCCGAGAAAAAAATATCAAAATCTCTAATTTGGTGTACAAAAGTTCGATTAATTAAGGAATACTGACATAACTGCGTGCATAGAATACCATAAAATATAATGTTTATTATTTTTTTGAACTTCTTTATGCTTAATTCTAAAAAATAATTACTGTCGTAATAAATTTAAAATTCGATAAAATTCATATCGAGCAATGTGACAACGGCGCGGCGGTTTATTAAGACGAGGTACTAAAGTGTCCAGTAACACGCAATTCAGTTGGTATTTGGATTCGATCGTGTCGGAGTGTTTTTTGCGTACCACTATTTCCTTTTTTTGAGGTGTGCGTGCAACGAAAATGGTGGTGGACTTTTTGAGCATATGTTGTAGTTAGCTTTGTACTTGTGCGTTTAAAAATTACTGAATTTTGTTTTTTGGTAAATACCTAAATTATTTTTAATACGTATGTTTATTTGGGCGAAGTGAATCTTTGGGTACTTTAATTACATATTTTTCAAAAACGTAATTTAATTAAAAGTTAAATTCCTGTTTTAAGAGATTTATAATTACTAAAATTCGAGCTAAAATTTAAGCACAACACTATCTTCGTACTACAAAATCGATTACATTTTATTTTATTTATTTAAAAACTGGAAAACAATTGTCTTGAAATTTACTAAATGTTTCACAATAACAGTTGTTTAAATTTTTTCACTAGGACAAGTCTGCCACGTGTACATGGCGTGCATCTTCAGGTTAAGAGCTGTTGTCACGTTGTGATGAAACTCCCCAATATTAATACTCGCTGTATTTTGAAAACTGTTAATCTTACGCCCCTGTAATGTACAACTTTTTTGTTCATTTATGATTACTTTATCTCATGCTGAAGTGGCAGTCAAACTTCTTACACCCTGTATATTTCTATATACACACATTCACGAAACAAATCCCGTGCAACTGTTAGTTCAATCAACCTAATAGGCGGTGGTATGATTGTATGTATTCCTATATGAATTTTTTGTATTATCGGGTTCCCTTTTTGCACTTATTAAAGTCAAATTTTATTTTTGTCACACTCAGATAATTTCCTAGTGCATATATAACGTAACACATTAAAATTAATGATTTTGCAAATATTTCTTGGCTTTTGCAGTTAATTTGGACCAAATAAAAAGTGCTTTTAACGCACGGAATCAACGAATTTTCACTCTCGCACACCTGGAGAATTTGCAGTCTGGTTTAGTCTGAACAACCTTTTTAACATTTTTTCCGAATCGCTAACCTTGAAAACAAGGCGTTGCCCTCGAACTACATTTTCAATCTAGTCACAAATCAGCTTGTTCAACAATCTCCCCTTGGCGACGATTCTATTCGTATATAAGGGGAATACGAAACCTCAAAACTATATTTTATTTCTTGTGATAGTGTAAAGGAAGGCCGATCGTCAGTCATGTCACGCACTAGCCCAAATCCACTCTCTACATGCGACAAGGGCCCAGGGAAATTGTCAAGTGTAGGCCCCGTAGTCGAATTTTATTGCTCTCTGAGAGAGATACCCGGTATTTGCATATTACGCTTATCCAAATATATAAATCTGAATGAGTTTAACAAATGAACATCTACCACGATTTTTTTAAAGACACTCTCGAGGAAGTAAATTTTTTTAATTAATTAAAACATTTAGGCAAAATAGCTATGTTTTAAGAGAGTCAAAACCGTTATGGCCTTCCAAAAACGATAAAGTTGGTTAGTTTATAAATCAATTAATATTTATAATTGAACTAATTATGTAGAAATGTACTTAATTTACTATTTAATGCTATTCTCTGAAATATTTTTTGTGCAATATTCTCTAAGAAACTAAAAATAATTTTTACAGCTATGCAAAGCCAGTTCAATAGTGTATCTACAGAATTATAAAAGATAAAATTAAATTCACTACTGAATTATTTGCTAAGAAAATGTTAACGCTTTATGTTTAAGAAATGTACACAAAAGTATATGTTTCTTTCAGGGTAAGCTATGCAGGATTTGAAAGAGTACCAAAGTTACCAACCTACGCCTCTGTATAAGAAGTTCATTCCATGTATCTTTATAAAGGAGTCCTGAGAATGGCGCCTTCTCGTTCCTATAACCCCAACAACCGATTGCAATTAAATTGCTTTCCAGCCCAACGAACACATTTCTTGTTACCAAGATTTATTATATTATATAGGAGACTTGTACAATTTTATTTTTTGTCCACCAGTTCAGGAATAAGGCATGAGCTTTAGATGTGTAAATATAGACCTCTATTTTACAGGGTATTTACAACTGTTTGTCTTATAACATAAACTATAAGAGAAAAAAGTTAAAACAAAATAAATAGTGACATAGCAAAGCACAATGAGAGGCACTTGATTCGAGAATTGAACAAGGATTACAGATTTTGCAGCAATTGGTGCATGACAAAGTAGAAAGCAAATTATGTACATTGATATTGTAGTATACATTTTGCCTACGTTCACCGTATACCATACACTAATTCGTGATTACTGCAATTATGTATCTTGCGTGGTAATAAAACATTAATCATTACTAAAAATAACACTCAGTTCTACTCAGACTAAACCAAAACAGGATCACAAAAAACTTCAGATGCGAAGAAACAACCAATTTTATTGCGAGCAGTAGAATTGTCGGGGCAATAAACAACCAGAAAAATACTTGGACTAATAATAATAATAATTTTCGGTAATATTATTTAATAAAAGTGCAGCAAATAACTTCTGTGGACAGCCATATCATATTCGCAATGGAAATAGTACACGTCCATTGGACATCCGCTTATTTGTCAAAGGGATATGCATTTGTCATAAACTCCAATATCCATATACGCTAGGGACCAAACGGCAAATGTGAAATGAGAAATCTGTTTCGGTGGGTATGTGTAGGTTGATTACGGCTACATTTTAAAAATATTTTGGAATATGCAGGGTGTTCAGGAAAAGTGTACCACATCAAAGTTATGTGCTTCTAAACGGAATATCCTGTACTTTACGGTATTTTTGAGAGCACTGTAAAAAATAGAGAACTTTATTAAAGGTTCTGCAGGCTTAGCGTAGAAATATTAACAATAAAAAATAGTTTTTGGAAGCAGTTTTAAAGAGTGTATTTTAGACCCTTGAAGTTAGATATTATTATATTTGTCGCCACTTAGTATTTCTCAACTTTAAACAGCAATAACTTGGTTATTTTAAATAGGACCCGCAGTATATTTTTGCTTAGGGAGTTAGGAAAAAACTCTTTCAAAATGTGTATAGGTTCCCTATATCTCTAATAGCTGTTTTACATTGACAATTTATTCATCAATAAATTGACGAAGTTCTTCATCAATTAATTCACGAATTTATTGGTAAACAGTGTGGTTTTACACTGCTACAGACTTTGTAAAGTTTTTTGACGTATGAATCAGTTCTACCAATGAATCAAAGAAGCAAATAAATTTCAAAAATGTCACCTTTCCACTCATAATTGTAGTGATACAACAGCGGTACCATTCTGACATATATAAATATTAGTTTTTGTAAATAACAAATTAGTAAAAACAATGCAAAACTAGCACGACGCCGCACAATTATTTACATATTCCAATAACATAACCTCATTACTGATCTGAGGCTGGAAATCTGTTGGGTTGGTACTTTCGTCAAGAACTTGATGAATAAATTGATGAAGTTATTTGACAGCTGATTTGGTGCATTACACTTGTCTAATTTCTTGATGAAGCGACTTCATCAATTAATTGATCAATAAATTGTCAATGTAAAACAGCTTTAACGGTATTGGAGATATTTGTGCCGTTTCGTTTTTTATCGATTTTTTTTGTAAGATATATCCACGTGGCTTTATCGAGGTCTTTATTGAATTTATTGTTGTCAGCACTGTATCAGATCAAACAGATATCAAGAAAATATACAGGATGTAACGTAAAGGTTGGGAATAAATTAAACGGTGGATTTTTTATTTTAAAAAATAAATATTTGTCATATAAAGTTATGCTCTACGGGTTTTCTTTTCCAAGCTACAGGGCGTTAAAAAATTTTAAAAAATGTAGTTTGTAATATCATTTTCAATGCAAAAGTCTTTTTTCAATGTCTATTTGACCATGTTCGGTGGCTGAGTCAAAACATACTTCAGAATTTTTATTATTTTCCTATGTTAGCAGTGTTTTGTTTACGGAAAAATTACAAGAGCTAGAAATACAACGCAAGAGGGTAATTTTGTTTAAAATAAAAAGTGGATCATAAAAAAATATTAAAAAAATGTTTTTACCAGTGGCGTACCACTATTTTCTTCAAAGAAACTTACAGTAGAATCCGTACCTACGCATGCCACTGAGTAACTTACAAAGTCAATCTTTTTCCTGTTACTAGGGGATTATCATATTAAGCTAAGGCTAAAATTTCGTTCCATTGTTTTATAATGTTCGAAAGTTATTGTAGAGAAACTAAATTTTTTGAAACTTTTAGCTGGAAAAGAAAACCCGTAGAGCATAACTTCATAGGAGAAAAATTTATTTTTTAAACCAAAAAATCCACGGTTTAATTTATTCCCAACCTTTACGTTACACCCAGTATATGTATCAGTAACTATTAAAATAAAATAAGAAAAATCAAAATTTAATTGAATTTATATTATAATACTTTAAATAAACTTTAAATAAAAATAAAAATAAATAAAAAAAAATAAATAAATAGACTTTAAATAAAATTAATTCTTTTCTGCTTCTTCTGAACAACTTTTACCAAAATAAATAATCTCCCATTAAAAATGAATCTACAGTTTGTAAATATTCTGCGTAATGTAACAAAATAATAGAGAACTGTCACAAAATTTAATATTCTTGGCATATCTGATGTACTACCTACTTATTTAGTTCTCAGAATTCATAACCATGAACTCAATTACCTGAAAAATGATATTAACAAAAGGCATCACAAAGATCGTCCTCAAGTTTTAGATGCACGTATCTTATTAATTTTCTATTGTAAAATGTGACTTACAGTTCAGTTCTTTCTGCATACAAATTTTCGTTAGATATCCCATTTTTCTTCTATACAAATTTAATTTGTTACGCTTGTACGAGGCACAATACATGAAATTCATCGAGTCAAAAAAGTTAAATTAAAAGTATTCACCTTCTTCAAAATTTCAACGCCCAATGTCTCGAAATCTAAGCCTCTCGAGACAAATGTTTTTAAATCGAAGTGCATTTATTTTAATTTATTAATAAGAAATTAATTCCTGTAATTTCAGAACTCGCAGTAAAATCACTCTATAAGAAGTCGGCAGTTTTTAAAATATCGTAAATTTGCTGGAGAATAGAAACATCAAAAACGCCTACCTAAGAAAACGGGAATCCTACTTTCGTTAATACCCATCCTTAACCACTGCCTGAAGGAAAAGACAAAAGCGGAAATAGGATAAGGACAATTAAAAAAGTTATAAAATTGAGCTCCTCGTAATATATCAAGATGATATCTTTAAGGATAATGGTCAGCGAGATATTTTATGATTTATCTTTTATAGACTATGTGTCAGCTTTTTTACTTTATTGTATCAATATCCTTCTGCAGGGGCAAAACATAGATATAATTATAAAAAGTAATTGTGCATCGAGGCCATTAAACATATTTCTGATGGCAAAAAATATGTTGGCTAAAGACGTTTTTAAAGAGAGAAAGAATAACTTAGGCCATATTATATATATGTACTTAATATTTATTCTTAATTATTCCAAAGTTTGAATAAAAACCTGAGTAGGAACTTTTACTTTTAATTTGTAATTTGCAAGAAATAATATCTTCTGTTGGTGCTGGCAATGTCACAGTGCTGGTACTATAAGTAAAGCTTTTATTAGTGCAAATAAACATAAATAAATTATCATAAATATTCCGCGAAATATGAAGGCACTTGGTTTAACGAAAATTAATTCAATTTAGAAACGTTCCTATAACTCCACATCTACAATTTCGTATCTCATGTATTGCTGGAAAATAGAAGTACCTTTTCAGCAATGAAGTTCGCATTCAACAATGAACACTCTTAGGATTCAATTAATGTAATGTCAAACAAAAAAATAACGGTAAGAAATGGAATTTTACTGTAAATTGCTTTTGCTCCTCTTCCATTACCACTAATGAAGTAGTAACTCTTTTGGTATCTTTAAAACGGTTAAATGTCGGGCTGTGGAAAAAAACCTAAACCCATTTAGAACTTTTAATAATAATTATTAACGCTTATACGAATACATCTCAGATAAGTTCAACCAATTACAGAGAAAATTAAGTAATTATAGAGGGCGACCTAGTTTCTTGATATTTTTAAGATGGGTAGTACAGGGTGTCTTAAATTCGACAGTATGGGCCTACTGTGAGAATACAAAAATTTAAATAAAATTTGGGACACGAAGAATGGGTTGACGTAAACTCCATTTTCAATCGAAAGTATTATCTTTCGGATTTGACAGAAACGACTAATGATATCATCAATAATATTTTTTCCAGAAACATACCCAAATTTTTTTCGTGTTAAAAAAAAGCTCCCTTTTTTCCAATAAACTTTTATTAGAGAAATTTTTCTATATTACATCCCGTTTAAAGTTATAAGCAATATCGTCCTAAAAAGTCTCAAAAGAAGTACCTCCTAAAAATCACATTAGCAGTGGAAGGATCAAGTAGTCGTTGGAAAATAATTGATTGTTCGTTGTTAAAAGTGCATAAATGTTAATAATAATAACAATAACTAAACTTAAAAAATGAGGCAAACGCTTTCATACTACATACATATTACAATCTATTCTCTATTATGACCTCTTCTCATTTCATGACACATATCCAATCTTCGCCTGACTTCTTTGTGGGATTTATTAACATCACGCCGTTTAACTCATTACAAGAGTTTGTGGTTTTTTCTTTCAAATGATTAATAAATATCTCGCGAAGGTGTTTTGTAATACTTATTTTTTTAACTCCCCATAAAAGAAAATCGTGAGGTGTTAGATCTTGTGACTTTCCGGACCACTGAATAGGTCCATTAAGCCCAATCCATCTTTCTGGGAAAGTGTTATCAAAATATTACTGCACAATCCTGGCCTTGTGGGGTGGAGCCCCGTCGTGCTGAAACCATAGGTTTCTCCTTAGTTGCAAAGGCACATTCTCCAGAAGTGCAGGAAGTTCTTCTTGTAGGAAATTTAGGTAACTCACGCTGTTCCATGTATGTTCATAAAAATAAGGTCCAATTAAATGCCCACCGATGATGCCGCACCATACATTTACTCCAAAATGTCCTTGGTTTTGGACTGGATTTACAATGTGGGGATTCTCAAAGGATCAGTAGTGTTCGTTGCGCCTCTTTGGCAAACCCTTATTGACAAGCCGACTTTCATCCGTCCAAAGAACGTGCCAAAAAAAGGTTCTGATCAACAGTTTCTACATTTACTACAATTTGAGTTATAAAATTATGTCTATTTTTAATGTGACACTCAGGTAAATACTCTAAATTGTGAATTTTGTAGTCGTGATACCCATTGGTCTTTAAAATTCGTTGAATGGCTGATATATCCTAATTCAATTCCCCGCTAGCCTGCCGTATAGAATTTCGTGGATTTTGTTCGAAATACTGTAACTGTCTAGCTGTATTGTTTCTTACCCTTCGGTCAATTATTTGATTTTTCCAAACAGAAAATGCATCTTCATTTCGTCTCAAGGCCGCCTCCAATCTTGTAAAGGTTCTATGATCAGGAATGAGGCGCTCTGGATACCTTTCTCGATATAACTCTACAACTTTTCTTAATTTTTTTTTGACTCACCGCAAATTAGCAACATATCAACTTTTCCTGAATGAGAAAATATTTTGTAAGCACAAAAGTTATACGTTTGACGTTCGTATTGAGTAATGACAAGTATTTTGTGACATTTATGCACTTTAAACAACGAACATTCAATTATTTTCCAACGGCTATTTAAACCTTCCACCGCTAATGTGATTTTTAGGTGGTATTTCTTTTGAGACTCTTTAGGACCATATTAGTTGGGAGGTAATATACAAACTTCTGTAATAAAAGTTTATTAGAAAAAAGAGAGCTTTTTAATTTAATTTATTTAATTTAATTCACCCAACGGGACAAACCCAATTACAGGATGAATATTACAGCTACAGTAAATACACATTAACACAAGAAGCATAAACATCTAAAATAAGTTTAAATAAAAATTACCAAAAAGTACAAACCTTAATCAGAAACAATGGTCAGTCAATCAATAAAAAAATAGCAAAACGGTAAAGTCACATTGGAATTAATATATCTAAAATCATTACCAACAACAGAAACAACAACATAAGTAGGTAATATAAAAAACTAACAAGAAATTAAAAATCCGATAAGTCAATTGTGAGAATAGAAAATTCTTTTAATATGTGCTAAAGAAGTATTGAAAATGTCCAGGCTATTCTCCATATTATGATAATTAAAAAGCATTTGATGTAAAGGAGACCACCGCAACATGTTAGTGCGCGAAGAAGGAAGATTAAACAAACTATTTGATCTGGCATTTATTCTAGGAACACGGTAATTTATTTGTGTTGTAAGCTCAATGCAATCAATATCGTGGTTGACAATTTTGTACAAGAACATTATCGAGTACATAACCCTCCTCTTAATTAAACTATGCATTTCAAACCTATCCAATAACAACTCCTGAGGATATCCCAGAGCTGGATAGACTCCATCTAAGATAAAACTGGCCGATTTAAGAAACCTCCTCTGCACTTTTTCTAATGATGTTATGTAACTATTATAATAGGGAGACCAAACCACAGAGGCATACTCCAACTTGGGTCTAACAAAGCACGTATATAAGGTACGTAATGTAGACATATTCTTAAAGTCCTTACTATTTCGGAGAATAAAACCCAAATTTTTGTAAGCACCTGTGACAGATTCAGCAATATGTGCAGAGAAGGTTAATTTTGGGTCAAAGATGACCCCTAAGTCCTTAATATGCTCAGGTCTAACCAGTACCTGATCACGTAGGCTGTAATTAAATAGAGTAGAATTAGTTTTACGGGAGAAAGACATTACATTGCACTTCGAAGCGTTTAAGGGGAGCCGATTATTATCACACCAAATGGTAAGCAAATTCAAGCTGTGCTGAAGCCTATTACAATCAGATACAGAGTTGACATTAGTATAAATTTTCAAATCGTCAGCATACATTAAAAAATTTACCTTAAAGTTTCGCGCTATATCATTGATAAAAATAATAAAAAATAGTGGTCCTAGTACTGACCCTTGAGGAACGCCTGATGTTTGACTAAATATGTCTGATTTGTAACCACGATATTGCACAAACTGAATACGATGTGATAAATAAGATTTAAACATAAGTAAAAGAGAATTATTGATACCAAAATTGTGTAATTTACGAAGTAATATACCATGATCTAATTTGTCGAAGGCTTTAGTGAAATCTGTATATATAACGTCCACCTGACCTCTCATATCCAAAGTCTCGGCAATAAATTGAGTAGCACACACAAGATTGGACACTGTTGATCTACCAGGCATGAAGCCATGCTGCTCAGGAACAATTAGGTTTTTAGCATAAAAAGAAATGTGTTCGCGAATAATAATTTCAAATAATTTAGAAAAGTTGCATAAAATAGCAATAGGTCTGTAGTTTTCAACATCCTCCTTGTTACCCTTTTTATAAACCGGACACACACGAGACTGTTTCCATAAATCAGGGAAGGTGTTAGATCTAAGGATTTGATTAAAGATCGTGCATAACGGTTTGGAAAATAAGCAAGCACAATCCTTGATAATAAAGGCCGCCAAGTTGTCTGGACCCATTGTCATATTTGCTTTCAGTTTCTTTATAGAATTTAAAATTTTATCTTCAGAAATTTCAGGAATATGTGGGATGTAATGTCGTTTACATAGCATTTTTTTTTTTTTGATACACCATTCAACAGAACATATCCAATTACTGAATGGGTGGGAACACAATATGTAATATAAAAAACAGAAAAATGACAGTAACCATTGGTAAAACAATTCGAAAACAAAAAAACTAGAAATAAATTTAAAAGTAATAAAACTTAATAAACTATTTTACATTAAATAAAATAACACTAGTGTAAAACAGTCATATGCTTTAGTAAAATACAATAGACATTATACATATACACAACCTAATATGAATAACAAAACAAACAAAAGCCAATTAAAATAGGTTTGTTATTGACTTTATTTTACAAGAAAAAATGTCAATATTAAGTTGGAGGATGTTGCAATTTTCACACATGACATAAAATGGTGATGACAATAATAAATTAGTATTAGGCATTGCGAGGTACATCATATTCGAGTAGCGTAGATTGGCGCGAGGCACGTGGAAGTTAAAACGATCCAAAATTTGGGGACAATCATACACATAATTAATGATTTTATACAAAAAAACAACAGTGCATATCTCGACGTATCTCTAAGGACTTACAGTTAAACATGTCCAAAAGAATATTGTGGGAAAATCCAATGTTGGGATATATTCCTTGAGTTCGGAAGTACATATATTTTAAGAATTTTCTTTGAAAGTTTTCTAAGTTATCTTTATAGACTGCATACTGAGGATATCAAACTATTGAAGCATATTCCAAGCGAGATCTTACAAAACAATTATACAAATTTACTATTGTAGAAGGATCAGCAAAATCTCTACAATTTCTGATCACAAACCCAAGGCTTCTATAAGACGATGAAGAGACATTGCGTATGTGTTCATGAAAAGTTAATTTTTTATCAAAAGTTACTCCCAAATCTTTTATATAATTGGGACGAGTAAGAGAGTGATTGTTAATCCTATAATCATAGATCACAGGACAAGTCATTCTAGAGAAGGACATTATGTTACATTTACTTATGTTAAGGGGAAGACAGTTTTCTGTACACCATGTATTCACGGATGTTAAAGCATTTTGTAAGTTTTGACAATCATTTAAACTATCAATCTTAACAAGTATCTTCATATCATCAGCATAAAGTAAGAAATTAACATCTAAATATTTACTAATATCGTTCAAAAAAATATTGAACATTAGGGGTCCTAAAATGGAACCTTGGGGAACTCCAGACAATACATTTATGAGTTCAGATTTAAATCCCCTATATTGTACATACTGTATCCTCCGAATCAAGTACGACTTAAACAAATTCAACAGTCTTGTAGAGACACCACATACGTCTAACCTTTCCAACAGAATACTATGATCTAACCTGTCGAATGCTTTAGAGAAATCTGTATATATAACGTCGACTTGACCGTGATTATCCAAAGTTCTAGAGATATAATCTGTAATACACACAAGGTTTGTTGTAGTCGATCTACCTCTCATAAAACCGTGCTGATTAATGTCTATAAGTTGTTTAACGTGCTCATATAAATGATTGTGTAAAATGATTTCTAATACTTTGCTAAAATTACATATAATTGTAATAGCACGATAGTTGGACATATCACTTTTATCGCCATTTTTAAAAACAGGGCGTATTCTCGATATTTTCCAAACATCCGGGAAGGTTTCGGTTTTTAAAATCAAATTAAAGATAACTCGCAATGGTCTTGCAAATACAGCTGCACAGTCTTTCAAAAGAAAGGCCGGAATTAGATCAGGCCACATTGTAAAATTGGATTTTAATTTTTTAATACTTCTAACAATGTCTTGTTCCTCAACGTGGCTAAAATCCAATATTCTGTTATGAATTAGCTGACTGTTATGCTGTCTGTATACGTTATTCTGAGTATAAGAACTAGCAAAACATTGTGCAAAACCATTCGCTATAAGTTGTCCGTTATTTAGTTCTTGACCATTAAAATTCATAGTAGCAGGATAACCTGTATCTTGATTTTTATTAGAAACATAAGACCAAAAATTATTAGGTTTTTCTTTTAGCTCTTGCTCAATTTTACGGACAAAATTTCTTCGTGCCTCAGAATTGCCTAGTATTGTGAATTTAAATCAAAATTGGTGGAATCAATAAAGGAGTTAGAAAAGTAACTAGCAAAGGCGTTGACTATGTCTTGGGGATTATCGCAATTAGACCCATTATATGACATTGAGGACGATATACCAGTAGAACCCTTTTTTGAGTTTACAAAGTTCCAGAATTTTTTAGAATCGCTCATAATTGTATTTTCGGACTCTAGTATATAATTTGTATAAGCAATCTTGATGGCAGATTTTACCTGGGAACAAATATTTTAAAAGTTAATATAATCATTAAGTTGTTTAGATTTTTTATATGAACTCCAAGCATGGTTTTTATGCTTCAAGAGAGTTAACAATTGACTATTAAACAGGAAAAAATTTTGGGTGTGTTGGTTTCTGTGGAACAGGCCACTTACCGTGAAGAACTTTGTATATCAATGGAAATAACTGAATAGTCGTTTAAAATTATAAGTTCACATTTTTCCTATGTCACCAGGACGTGTAAATAGGATTATCAGTCACATATGTTTATGTTACGTTTTATGCCGAAATCACAACGTTAAATTTCGTGTCAGAGAGGTACCGCACATGCTCAGTAGCTATTTGAAGACGGATGTTGATTGTTGACAGTGGTTTCACACAACGACTTCGCTTTGCATATAAAATCGTATTTGGTACAATGTTTAGCATACTCTCCACAACCGGAACCTTGAAGTACTCTGGAAGTTGCGATGAAAACGGAGCTCCATTAATATTACAAGAGAATTTGGTGTATAGGAGCTGTTCTGTAGCTACAGCTGTTATATTGCCAAACAGAAATTACAAATGGCCTGACAGGCTGCAAATATAGTTGATATATTTTTGCCATTCCTTGCGGATCCCGGCGAGGATCAGCCATCAAACCACGGGAAGTTTCGTTAGTGTAGATTACCGTTAAATACCCGGTATTCCGGCAGCCCGGCCACTCCGAACAGCCACAATCCTGTGATCCCTTTCAGGAACGGATGCATTCCCCATTTCCGGTGGTCCAGAATTTATGTGACATCATTTATTCCGGGCTGATCCCTCACTCCGAATCATAAATGGCCGTGCTATTTTCTAGTGGTGTTAATTTAATTTATTGTTGATTGTGAGATATTAATATTTCTAAAGTGGGACGGAATTAAATGCGATTTAACGTCGTTTGTACTCCCTGGCAGTCGACTCGTTCCCTTGAAGTCGAGACGGTATAAATGGTCCCTCTGCGTGCTCCAATTTAGACTCGCCTCCTCTTATTCTAATAAAGTGTAAAATATATTTCTTTATCAGATTAAATCGCATTCTTCTGTCATCGATTCCGTTCTCAGTTAACTTGACCTACATTTGCAACTTAACTGACAAATCTGAATCAAAATGAATCTTAGCTACTGGACGCTTTGTTTCAATACAGTCAACTTTTTATATGAATAATTCTCAAACGATTCGTCTTACATTAAACCATTAAAACCTAATAATTTTGTCCTTTATATGAATTATTTCACTCGATGCTACAGTTGTAAGAGTAAATTATGTTGCAAATTTGTCCACTCTTTCACCCACTACCACTATGCTACTGTAACCTGAGGGGTTATTTCTTTAATAATCTACCTTTAATTAATTACCTATTTAATTCTCGAAAGAGTTACTATTTAATTCTGGAAAGAGTTACTACTTAATTCTCGAAAGAGTTACTACTTAATTCTCGAAAGAGTGACTACTTAATTCTCGAAAGGGAGTTTATTATCATTAGATATACTTTAATTGACACGTGGGAACTTAGAAATGTTGTATGTTCAGAAAATTACTTCCAAGCACTTACCCTTTCATTGCTTACGTGGGATGTAATCCAGGGGCTGGCTATACAGGGTAGCACTGAAGTTGGTGAAACAAAAGGAAACACAAAACTTCCAGGAAGGGTTTTATTAACAATAAACAAAACAAACAAACAAAATAAAAACACAACGGCTCGACGACATTATTAATTAATTGATTCAATCGCGACAGCGTACCGAGATTCAGGGAATGCGCGCTCTATACAAAATTTAGAAAAACTATCAAAATTAATTAATTAGCCCGAGACTTTAAAGTTAATAATTAGTCTGCTCAATGTGAAACTTAAGAACGAACTGCCGTTTTCGAGATCTTTCCTAAATTCCACAATTCGCTTTGACCACGCCCATTTCGTGGGTCCAGAAGTTTCTGTTCTTGTCTTATTGGCGGGGACCTGTATATCGGGACGCTAGTATATAACTATATTAGGTTAATAATTACTTAATTGACTTGACTTTACATTTATAACAATAATCATATCACTTACTAGTAACCCTAACCTTCCCCTATGACTCCGAGTAGCAATTACGGGACGGATTAGTCGATCTCATTTAATCTACTCTTATAGCTAGGAAAAATCCATCAAAAAAACCCAGCTTACTAATAGAGTTTCCTTTTTCAACCATTATCAATTTTACAATATAATTCAATTCTAATGTGGAATCTCTACGGTCTTTCTCGCGGTTTCGCGCATTATTAAAAAGATGGGGTTCGACGCGGCGTCTCCCAGACGCACCAGATGACTACCATATGGCCCTGACTCTAAGCGAACCTGTTACAAATATTGATAAATTTCATGAAGCCTTCCCCGAAGGACGGTCTTGTCGACCTACTACTTGAAAGCCCTCAACTTTCGATAATTTGTGTTGACAAGAGTATTTTACTTTTTGCCCATCCGTTCTGGGAACTAATAAATAAATGACTGCGCGTCCTGGCTTTTGTTACACTTACACTTTGGTATGCAGTTATCCTACTTTAATCTGTCCTAAAATAATAATTCCACACTTAAGTCAGCCCGTCGCGGAAAACCGCAGTTTTTACCCAGATAAAGGGGGAGTGTGGTCAATTAGGCCGGTTTTCGGCCAACTTCATTTTAGTAAAAAAAAAGAAAAATTTGTTTTATTATTTATATCCAATAACTAATCGATTCCACCCCAAACGGGACCTCCCCCCTCCTTCCTAGTCAGAATCAAAGTCAATTAGAAGTCAGATCGAGAAAAAGTGCATTGAATCAAAGGATCTCGGAGCTTAGGTTTTTCTGTATCAGGCCATTTTAAGGTTGTTTCAAGGTCAAATTGAGAAAAAGCCGAGCAATCACGTTCATAGGTTTTTGAGATAACTGAATTCGAAATCGAGTTCAGTTTGTCTGCATCAGGTCACTTGAGGGTTACTAATAAGATATTATTTCCACACCATCTATGAGATAAATATCACGGCGCGCTTTTTTTAAAGTGGTGTCCCCTGTAGGCCTAGTCCACTGTAGCTGTTCAGATTCTAAATGTTATATTTATTTGCAATGAAAAAATATCTCATTTATTTGAAATAACTATTTATAAATGGTGTGAAGAAAATGTAATCACTGCGTTAAGTAATCTAGTCAAAAAATATCGATCATCAATTGAGTTTATTTTAAATCTTTCCCAATATTTTAAAAATTCTCGGTGAACAGATTCACCGGCCTGCTCTGATCATAGTCCCAGACCATCATTGTTCAAGTACAGAAGGCTATCTATCTTCCAAATGATCCAAAAGAGCGTGAATTTTTAAAGTTTGAGAAACTCCTGTACCCTCAAAAACTTTGCAAGTACCTTCCCTTTAAAGAGCTCGTGAGTCGTTTATTTTCCAAGTTTTTCAATGCAATTTACGGGAAACTGTAGTTTACGTCCTAAACTTTATTTTGCGAAAAATTCAAGTCTTAATGTTTATAAACAATTGCGCTACGATTTAAAAAAAAATTCTTATCTTGACTCCTGTTGGTCGTAGGGGGTACTTTTTTTTAAATTTGTATTTTTTTGCCAACTATCCATTGCATCTATTTTCGGTGAGTTAGCATAAATAGCAAGAATCTTATTCAAATTGTTTATAAGCGAAAAACGCACGGTTTTTTAATGCACAATTTGAGAATGTTAATGTCAAAAATAACGGTGATATTTTTAATAGGTCGCTTAATTACGTCTTTAAAATTACAATGACGCTTTCAGAATCATGTTTGGTTGAAAATTAACGCCTGTACAGAGGCTTAAAGTTCATAACTTTTGGAGCCTCCGTTATAAAGAAATTGAATTGTGCGAAAACTATTGCACCTACAGCGCCCACTTTTGGCACACNAAAACTATTGCACATACAGCGCCCACTTTTGGCACACTTTTAAAGTATGACAAAACCCTCAACTTATCATAGGTTTTATAAAATTTTAACAATAAATGAGATAGTTATAAGCAAATGAAAAAATGGGCACTTTTCTTGTTTTTTTGCAATAACTTTTTTGTTTATTAACCGATTTTAATTTAACTATTCTCATTTTGTAGATAATTTTATTCCCTACAAGCTGTCTGTGAATCACTTTTCGCTAAAATTGATAGTTTTCCCTGCAAAGTGAAAAAAACTTTCTTTTTTTCCTAACTTATTTGTTAAAATAGAAAAGTTAGGTAATAAAATTTTTTGACTCACGAGATGAGAGATGTCTTGTATTATGTCCCATTAGACAATTTTACAATAATCACTTTTTTCGAGTTTCTCTTTTATTTTCGCTAATTTTCCTGTTGTATTAAGATAGTTTACTCAACAGCATTTAAAATTATTAGATATTTTAAATAAAAATATGTTTCTTATTAACGTTTTGCGACGTAAACTGATTTTAATAAACCAAAATAAACCGATACGTTTTCTAACACACCTAAAACAAGGTTTCTTTCCCGACCTTTATATGGACTGAGACAGATAATTATTGTTGGACCTTGTGAAACACAGATATTCTAAAAGTAAATTACTATTTTTTATTATTTATACTGTTTTATTTTGATATAAATAAACAGCTGCTGAAACTAAAACCCTACTATCGAAAACACCCTGTCTGTTCGTACTTCATTATAAGTATAGTTGAGTCTCAAGGTTTTATAAAGAATATTTCCCTTTAAATCATTTTAAAAATTTATAGCAATTTGTAATAAATACCAAAGTTAAAACCAACAATTTAGAAGAATAAAAAATATCTCCCTTCTTTTCAAATAGCTATACCCATTTATTTCCTCATAAAAGTTAAATATTACAGCTAAAAAAGAACATAATACGATGAACACAGTACTGTAACATATTTCTTCTTAAATGTTTTGTCTGCTTTAGCCCTCAAATATAACTCCAGGGTATTTTGAAACGGAAAAGGAAATGAGTTTTCCCTTTTATTTCTGTACTCTTAACTTGTACGTAAAGCAATCTTTGTTATTATTAGAAACAATCCTGAAGAACTACTCCGTGTTTCTTAAATCTTTATATTTACTATGAAAATATACTTTATATTCAGACAAAACCCCTATTTCCATGAATTAATTAAACACTTCTATTCGCCAGAAATTTTATAATATTTTCTAATGGTGATATACTTAATGATAACAGAAATCTCTTGCAATTTTATATAAAGAAAACGGCGACCCAGAATTCCTGAAGAAGTTCAGATAATGTTACCGTTTTTATGAATTTTGTTGATTTATGAACTCTGAAGTGGTAGATAATAAGTACATTATTTTTATATTTAGTGGAGTCAAGATAGCTTAAAATTACGCATTATTTTGAAATAATTATGGGAAGCATGGATTTTCCTAAAACCTTTTGAAATTACTTGGAGATAAGTATTAGAAAAAGTTATAAACTTATTTTTGTGCGCGAATTGTTTTTTAATTGTTTATACAATAATAAATATTTTTTTTTAATAATTCAATGAATTTTAAATCGAATTCTTTCAAATTAACAATATAGGGGTTTTCGATGTCGCTAAACAAGAATATGAAGTCAGAAAATGAAAATTCAAAATGGTTAATCCAATATGGCCGACTACTTTAAACAATTTATTTAACAATTATCGATTTTAAATCAAACTCACTTAGAATTGTAATATAGGGGTTTTTGACGTCGCTAAACAAGAATATGATGTCAAAAAATGAAAATTCAAAATGGCTGATCCAATATGGGTGACTAATATAAACAATTTATTTAACAATTATTGATTTTAAATCAAACTCGCTCATATTTGTAATATACAGGTTCGAAAAATGAAAATTATAAATGGCTAAAGATATTTTATTGAAAATATGTTTTATTTTTTAAAAAACAAATTTATTACAAAATAATTAATTTTTAAATCTCATCGAGTTCTTGCTCAAAAATAACTGGACAATTAAACTTTAAGCCAATAAAATTGAACAAGGAAACACTGATTTTAAATACAAAATTACAAAATCAAAATCAACGTCCCCTATTATTTATATATTCATTAATTATTTTAAAAATGGATCAATATTCATATATAAATATTAAACTCATACATTTACAGGTTTAGCATAAAAGAAAACAAATATAAATACCTTAAATGCAAACTGAAGATTATTTGTAATATTAAGTAATAATATTACATTAAAGAATTACAAGTGTACAAGAGTATAACTTCAAAAAGGACAAAATATGTGAATAACACACTTTTTAACACACTGATAACTGCAGCTTACTCGAAAACATAAAAATCATATTCTTATACCATTTATAATAATAATCATTTAATTCTTATAAACGAAAAACGCTTTTAAAATAAATAAAACTGTAAGTAACAAAAAAATATTTGGTGTGCTCACAATTTTCAAAATGCTCCTTCGCAAGCAAGGCTATTGTATATAGGTGCGTTTTGTTGGATTGATTCCGGAATTGAATTATGCAGAATGGCCGTTTTATTGCAAGGATATTCTGAATCGGGTTGCAACTTTTGCTTCTGTGGTTTGAGACGGAATTATTAGAATTAAGTAGTGGGGAGATCAAATTTGTGAGGTTACTTAGGTAGCTGGTGTAGCATTGGCCCGTTGATATTCGGCATCTGTCTATTATCAGATTTGATTCGAATCGTTTTATTGTAAATGTCATTCCAAAGAATCCAATAAATCCCAGATTGATGCAACAAAACGCACCTTATATTTCTGAGTATACACCATGTGCGTGTTATACTCACCGAGCAAGTTTCGAATTTATATTTACAATTTCAGATACAGAATATACTTTTTAAAAATGAATATTAAATCAATTCATCAAAAAACGTTATTTTTTTGCTATCATAACAATCTTCCACTTATTACTATAAATAAAAAAATTATTTTTCACTGGATTTACTTTCTTTGAGGATTTAACTTAATTCTTTGATGGTTTATTAAACAAAAACATTTGTACATTATTAAACTTTATTTAACAATATATTTCACGGATTTTTCAAATATTTTTATTTTTTGTTATATTTCGTTTTTCAACGATTATTTCAATTTTTAAGAAAAATAAAATGCACCATCTTAAAATAGAGATTTTAAGCTTTAAAAAGTACTTCATAAAGTTTCAACATCACATTTACAACTATAGATTTTGATCTATAAAGTATGGCCTGATTTTTTTAAAATGATTGAATATGTTGGGCTCAATATTTTTCAAATTAAATTTTTAATATTTTTTCCATATCGCTCACTGTTTCAACCGTCATTTGAAGAGTAATCTGTGAAAGTTACAGATATTTATTTTAAAAATTAAAAGAATGAGCTATTTTATTATTATTGTACAAAATTATAGAATGACGTAACTTTGTATACGTACTATACATATATTTTTTTTTCTCAAGTTTAGATATAAAATTTTGATAGCCGAATGACTTCTTTCATTTAAATTTTTGTGAGGTCGATTTGATTAATTAGATCGAAAGTTATAACAAATTTAGTGTAGCGCGCTCTTCGAGAGCTATACTTGGAGGCCGCCCGACACATTTTTTGTACGTTAGAAAAAAAAATTCTACAGCCTTCGCATTTTAGAAAAAAAAAATTATTAACATTTTTTATGTAAAATTTAATTTTTTGTTTAAAACTATATATTTTTTTATATATTTTGGAAAAACTGTAATTTTGCAACTAATTTGTTAAATAAATAATTTAGCGTACACTCTACAGTTGGTAACTTTTTATATGTTCTTTCTGACAACTTTACAAAGCGAAAAATAAAAAGTTCTCTCTTCCAGTAATTTTCGCGAAGTCAAAATATATCTTGACTCCATTAGATATTAAATATAGTTAGTTGAACTTTTATTATAATTAAATTGGTAAACTGTCACAATACTATGATATTTTTTTAATGTCAGAAGTCTAGGTCTAAGGTTGTCATTTTCCTTACTGAGAAAAAGAAACGTTGACCGCAACATTGAATATTGTGACCAAAACGTTGACGGCATCATTTTATTTGCTAAGTTTGAGAAATACACCATCAATACATCTTCTGAATACAACTTACAATTAATGTTTTTTTCTTTGCACTAATCCATAAAACGTTGGTAGACACATTCAATGAAAAGTCTTTCGCACACTCCAGTATCTCCTCAGGTACACCTAAATCTTCATTAGCTTCCATTTATACAGAGTTTACAGCAAATTGAATCACAAACAATCACAAATGAACTCAATTAGCAATATGGCGACTAATGTTTGACAAAGTATCCATGACTATATCGATATATCCTACTTACTTTATTTTCCAACTTACTTTGNTATGTCAAATGATTTTATTATTTAAAAACACAAATTAATTTTATTAATTAATAAAGGCAAAAGCAGTTGAATTTGCCGATATAAAATAGGTGCTATAAAATTCTATTTACATATTTCTTTCTTTGCCAAAGTTTTTGTCCGCTTTTATCACACCGCCATGCCGGTCGCATTGTGCGGGGGCAGGTTTTACAGTGGACCAGTTTCCAGTGCCGTGCAGAAATGTATTTTTAAATCATTTACGAACTGCCTTTTTTTATTTTTTCTTTACAAAATTGTATTTTTAAGGGTCCTTTGTACATCCAGAATTTTTGTTTTGATAAACTCTGAATCACCCTGTACATAAATAAGCTATTTGCTTGAATAATAATTTTCGTCTAAGAGAACTTACGGTGTTATGGACATTTTTTGCATTTAAACGTCCTTAAACTCTACGCCAATGGCGAAACATTTTTCTGTTAGAAAGTCCACTCTACACAAACAACATAAACACTGCAAATAAATAAGCAAACTTATTTAACATGACATTTCCCAATATTGTTGTTAAAAAAAAGGTAATGAATATCAAGGATTGAAAAAATATGTTCCGCCATTGGCGTAGAGTTCAAACGGATACGACAAAATCCCTTAACTACGTCAACGTTTTTAAACAAACATTCTTTTAATAGTTTTTAAATGTACGTAACGTTTTAGAGAAAAATGTTAAAGGAAACACTTCTATTATTATTACACGCTCTATCTCTTGCTAAAGTTATGAATGGAAAAATGGGGTCAACCTGTATATTAATGTATTTGATGTAATTTATGATGCAGGAGATCCCAGAAGCTTTTCTGAAGTACATCGTTCTTATATGAGCATCAGAATTTTGTACAAACACTATTTTCATAATTTCGTAAAAATATGGTATTCGCTGTAATATGTACCAGGCTTTAAGCTGCAATCGTTAATGTAAAAACCAAAAAATCGGTTGTATATTTACCTATACTTCGTTTCCTAAATATTTTTTGAAAATATAATACACGAAAAACGACCTTATTCCACTTAATCTATTCGTTTTATTATCATGTTCAGTAAAGGTATACATTTCTTCTAGCTGTCAGCTATCAGGTTCACTATAATTGCCTGTGGCGGAAGTACAAATCGGACATTATCACAAGAACATTAAAAAAATCACCTTCTGCCAGATACACCGCCATTAAATCGATCCCCGTATCATCAGGCGAATAGCTACGAAAATTGCCTTTCTTTAACAAAATATCTCCGATATAAGAACACCTACTTTACCTTGAACTAAATAAATGACGCCTAACATGTTGTGATAGTATATCCTATAAAGATAAAGGAGAGGCATTTTATAAAAACGATTTATGAATACGGCTAGAAGAAATCTCACCAATATATTTATTTGACCTAGAGGAAATAAGTAGAAATCATTGTTTTTATATATGGAGCCGGGAGATGTCACTACTTTTTTTGTCCAAGCGGAGGTAAATCTAGAAGTAATCTAAATAAGCTCGTATATACTCTAAAAGCTGAATGAAATATCTATCATATGTTTTCTATTATCGATATAATATGTGTAGTCAAACTATCTAATAATAGAAGTTTGTTTTTTGTAGTAAAATATATATGCACATTACTACGTTATTATTTTCAAAGCTATCAAAAAATTATTTGATTTTTTTACATAGAGTCCAATTAGTGTGATAGTCATTTTACCTTAATTTTCTAGTCATTATACATAACGTACACACATTATTCATAAAGACCATATAATCAGATTGTCCATAACACAGAATATACATGGTGTTCAAGCTACATACTGCAAAATAAATGCAAAATTAGCAATTTGACATCATCGTAAGTGTGATAATTATTGGTTATATGTATATAAAATTATACCAAAAACACACTGAAAAAAAAAGATTGATTGTACTAGATTTTACAATTATAACTGCAAACCTGGCAGTATAAGCAGTGTGGGATGGTCGAGAAAAATTTACATAACGAGAAGCCAGTAAGTAGAAATTTGTTGCATTGCCTTTCAGCTGGAATCTGAAATATGCACAGAAATAGAATTGACAGTTTAAGCAGCATAGGATAGTTGAAAGAAACTTAACCCTAACTTAACCTTTCGAATTTTCGAGTTCTACCAGGCAAACATCTCGAGGACCGCTACACGTCCATCGAGAACAACCTACCACACCTGCAGAACGTTAAAATGTGCTCCTATATCTTACGAATTCAGGCAGCGATGTTTTATGTTTAGAATTTGGCGGAGCCAGCAAGAACTGTGGACAAACGTCCACCCTTGGAACTTGTAGTTTATTAATACATGAGTGCTTAGTCAGTTAGGTGGGTCAGTTCTCTAGTTTATTGTACGTCCAAATCTTTATATACAAGTAATTTTATAGGAACGTCTTGGTTATATTTCTCTGTATCTTTTAATGCAAATAAAATATATTTCTACTGACTGCAAATTATTGTTTCCTCACAAGCATCGACTTTTAAACCTAGATTCCGTTAAAAGATAGAGGCTGGCCTATGTCATAGTTCTAAAAGTTCATACTGCTACAAAGAGCAAAAAGGACATATTGTGAAAATGTGTATGTGTAGGTATTTTAAATACAGTGAAATACACAAATAATTAAAAACATCTCAAACTTTTTTATTGGAAATAATTATTACGCTTAAGTAATCAGTTTGTAACGTTATTTAATATTTGTCCACATGGACTAATAACTGCTTGGGATAATTGGGTACAAAACCCAAGTAAGTACACTAAAAAAAGAAGCATCCAGTTAAGCTACAATCAGGTGCAGTGAGATCACAAGGTCGTGGGGTGTAGTACAAAATTCTTAATGTGTACATATGCTCTTTCACTATGAGGAAGGAACAAGATTTAAACAAAATATTCTTAAAACATATTTAATATAATTTAAGATTAGTGAGTTTTAAATTTTACAAAAAATATCTATTTTCATCAAATTACAATAAGGTCTAATTTAAAATTCTCGACAATAGATGACATAACAGATTGAACTTGGACTACATATCTCTACTTGAATATAAAAATTTAAAAGCAACAGTGATGGTGTGATGATAACTTCTGACAAGATTTGGCAACTATATGGAAGGGTCTTACTCTGGTTAATTTGTACTATATCTGAGGGGGTGTTGACGCTATGGTCATCTGTCAGATGTAGATGGCCAGGTTAAGAAGCCCTGGATCCAGTCGAATGTTGTCTCGGTCAGAAGATCCGTGGTATGTTGATTTCAGTTGCAATTTTGGAAATAAGAAGAAACAAATATATAAGCAAGTAGGATATTTACAACGAACGAATATTCGATATTAATATTCAGTCTGGTTGTCGGTGATTATGCAATAAAATGTAATATATAAAATTCCTTAAATTTAATATTTACAATTAATGTTAAAGTTAATTAATTTAATACCATTATAAGCTACTAGTACGATGGAATTTTAAACTAAAGATGGTGTGGATTTAATTGAATTTAAACTAATAAGAAAAAATGAACAGAATTTGAAAATCTGTGCTATAATTGATTAAAAATATTTCAACTATTTAAAAAATTAAATTTAAATATCAAAATAGTTAACCATAATTTACTAAATAAATTTATACAAAAGACAATTCGAAAACAACCAGATCATATATTAGATATCGAAATATAAAGCAAAATTAAAATAACAAACACCCTGTATAATGGTAAAATAGGAATCAGATTTTATCTGACCTTTTCAAAATGGTGTGTATGTAATGCGGTATAATAAAAAGATATTAAGGTAAAATATTATAAGACAAAATTTTGCTACAACTTGTATTAAAAAATTAATAAATGAAACAGAAAGATAAAATACGTTTAGTGCAATTTTACATCCCTAGCATTTATGTGAATACAAAAAAGGTTGAATTTGGTGGTCACAAGGACTGATAAAGTAAGGTGCCTTTATTAGAAAAAGAACAAATAAAAGAAACTTACCTCGATCAATTCCTTAGAATCGTAAGCCAACCATTTTCCAATCCAGACTATGCAAGTTGCCAGTGACCCAGAGAAAACTCTGTCAGTCTGCGAAGCAATCGGAAAGTTCATAAACCCTTTGTGTAATCGTCAAAAGCAGGCGATGTCCCGATCAAATAATCTGGAAATATAAAAAAACAACAGAACGGGTTCTCAAACTTTACTAAACGATAAGATAATCAAGCCAAAGCCACCTCGTGGATATGACTTGCCACGTGCCCTTGACCAAAATGGAGGTCAAAGTTGGACCTAAATTAAATAACCAAGATTACAAGCATTAGCAAGTAGTCCACGGGCCCACGTACAAAGAAAAAAATTATTACCAGCAAGCTGTAACTTTGCCTGCAGCTTAAGTTTGACGCGTCTCCCAAGATTTGTCTACGAGGAAAATTCAACAGAGGTAAGTTTTCCCGTGATTTTCAGGAAAACATGTCAATCTGACATAGAAACGGAATGTTATGACCAGCACTTTTTTTTAAGTTTAAATGAAAGATATATTTTTTTAACCCCCCAAAAAATTTGTCCGACAAAAATGTTGGTATTTTGAGTTTGTCCCCCACCCCAAATATGTCGATTTGGTGACATTATGGTTGGTGACAACCAGCAAGCTGATTTTTCTGGGAGGGTTTGGTAATAAGATTTGAAATGAAAGTATCTNTCGGAAAGTTCATAAACCCTTTGTGTAATCGTCAATAGCAGGCGATGTCCCGATCAAATAATCTGGAAATATAAAAAAACAACAGAACGGGTTCTCAAACTTTACTAAACGATAAGATAATCAAGCCAAAGCCACCTCGTGGATATGACTTGCCACGTGCCCTTGACCAAAATGGAGGTCAAAGTTGGACCTAAATTAAATAACCAAGATTACAAGCATTAGCAAGTAGTCCACGGGCCCACGTACAAAGAAAAAAATTATTACCAGCAAGCTGTAACTTTGCCTGCAGCTTAAGTTTGACGCGTCTCCCAAGATTTGTCTACGAGGAAAATTCAACAGAGGTAAGTTTTCCCGTGATTTTCAGGAAAACATGTCAATCTGACATAGAAACGGAATGTTATGACCAGCACTTTTTTTTAAGTTTAAATGAAAGATATATTTTTTTAACCCCCCAAAAAATTTGTCCGACAAAAATGTTGGTATTTTGAGTTTGTCCCCCACCCCAAATATGTCGATTTGGTGACATTATGGTTGGTGACAACCAGCAAGCTGATTTTTCTGGGAGGGTTTGGTAATAAGATTTGAAATGAAAGTATCTTATTGTCCGACAAAATTCTTGAGAAGTTTTTGCAGTCCGACGCCCCGAAGATGTCGATTTAACGACAACATGGTCGGTGATAACCAGCAATCTGGTTTTGATTTTTTTCTGTAATAATTGAAATGTATAACACAATAATATACTTGTCTGCCAAAAGGATTGGAAAATTTGCCTTAAAAATGGGAAAAATTACTATTTTTGTGGTATACAGGGTGTTCCTAAATAAATGTCGCAACGGAAAACTGTAAATTCCTCTTGAAAAAAGAAACATTATTTTACTCTTCCATTTTTCTCTCNGAAATGGGCGGTGACTATTAGACGCCTTCATTATAGCCATCTTTCTCTATCGCACGGATTTCTATGACTTTCTTTATCGCTCTCACGTAACGGCCGATGAACCATGGGGACTTTCCGACCCTGTATGTATTTATTGTGTTAACTTTCTTATGTAATTTTCCCCTGCTCTGTAAGTGGGTTCATCCCGTTGAGTAGGTGTAGGTAATAAATAAATAAATAAATAATGTCACCAAATCGACATATTTGGGGAGGGGGACAAACTCAAAATACCAACATTTTTGTCGGACAAATTTTTTGGGGGGTTAAAAAAATATATCTTTCATTTAAACTTAAAAAAAAAGTGCTGGTCATAACATTCCATGTTTATGCTAGATTGATATGTTTTCCTGAAAATCACGGGAAAACTTTGTTGAATTTTCCTCATAGTCAAATCTTGGGAGACTCGTCAAACTTAAGCTGCACGCAAAGTTACAGCTTGCTGGTAATCATTTTTTTCTTTGTACGTGGCCCGTGGACTAAAAATATTTAAAAGCAAGGCAACTACAAAATAGTTAATAAAAAGGAAATCATTTACATACCAGTTTGAAAATTTGCAGAATTCTTCCACGATCGAAATAGATAAAAAATGGATGTGTGTCGCGAAGTGCGATCTGCTTGGTTCGAAAGATAGTTCAGAAGAGAGCGAATGTAAAAACCATCACGTATTTTACAATTCCGGTACCGCGCCATCTATGTAAGATGTGAGACGGGTTACGTAATACGGGTGGTTCACGGTGTTAGTGTGGGATAATTTGGAGTAATTATGGAGTAAATATAGATGTTATATTAAAAGTGATGTTATACAGTGTGAATAAAATAAATGAAACGAAATTAATAAAAATTTCGTTACAAGTTTTAACTGTTACTATAAGTTCATTTACTTTTTTAACTTTGATTTCAAATTTTGCATTTTATGTAAATTGTTTCTATTTTCTCGAGGGCTTTTTTTTATTTTGACTTATTTTATCCCAATATTACGACGAATTAAACATAGGGCACTTATACTGCGGACACTAATTTTTCGAGTGTATTATAAAATTTTACAGGTTACTATTGGAAATCAGAAATGTTTAAGTATACTCGTTCAGTAAACACGTATCGCCTGCGTTTTTGATCATAAAATTTTGCTATAATTGTCTGAATTAATTTTTTACTCTGCGGTAAAAATCCGCAACAATTTATTTAAAATAATCCCTTTTTCAGGTGCATCGCGAACTATTAATGAGGTTTGGAACTGTAAGCTATCTCCTAAGACCGTAATGCCAGAAAATCTATTTATGGCGATGTTATAGCCGCGGCATCCGTGCGGCATTAATGTTATTCTCGTAGTGAACATTTGTCTCCGGCCGGAAGTTTTCCGCTAAAACTTTGATCTCTTGATAACAGCGTTACCACGATTATAATATTCTGTGCAGCGAAAGATTAAAAAGGATCAAGTTTAGGAGATAAACGCCGGAGCAGTTAGGATGGCCTCTTGGGAATCTGAGGAGTACTGTGAGGAAATCTCCTTCGGCATGATTTATTGTTTTTCTATCGTGAAAAATAATATTACGGTCTGGGCGAGAAGTGTTTGGTATTTTTATCATTGCACGAGCCTGTGTTAATTTAATAAACTATGCATTCCCAATAATGGTTATATTAAACACTGTTTCCTATACAGGATGTAACATCAGGGTTGATTCTTCTTGTTAAAACAAACAAAAGAACATGACTGATTGTTGAACACAGTTTTTGATCAATATTCAAGAACAATTAAAGATACGGATTTCAACTCACTACAATCACTAGTTACTCGGTAAAATCTTGTAGCATTCATAGCTTTTATGCAAAAAAAAGTTTCCTGTTTCGTTGCGACTTAACAATTTTAGATGTACCGCAGTAAATCTGCCCTTTTACAAGAAGCAGTATTCTCTAATAACACAGGCCGACAAATTTTCAAAAAAAAAATCCAGAGATCAGACACTACGCTTCCGAAGGCATTTGGCGCGCTGAATACGAATAATCTGGCCTCAGAATTGATCCATCACCCTAGGTTTCTGAGATATTCTAACCTAAAAGTGCAAAAAACACGTACTTTTACTATATTCAAGGTTATGTAACTTGGCGAAAAACTGAAAACATCATTGGAAACGACTATCTTTCCCCTTCAAAACGCATTTTTTTATTTGGAAAAAGCTCTATTTTTCGCGAAGATATCGTCAATTTAAGATGACCAGTATAGCTATATTATTACATCATGGCTAACCCCATAACACTGAGCGCTGCTAGCCCTAATTGTTAGGAACGTTAACCCCAAGCCCTATAACCCCACAACACTAAGCGGAGCGAGCCCTCATCGTCAGGAAGGTTAACTTCAAGCCCTATAACCCAATAACACTAAGCGCTGCGAGCCCTAATCGTCAGGAAGGTTAACCCCAAGCCCTATATGTCTGGAAGGTTAATCCCAAGCCCTATAACCCCACAACACTAAGCGCTGTGAGCCCTAATCGTCAGGAAGGTTAACTTCAAGCCCTATTACCCAATAACACTAAGCGCTGCGAGCCCTCTAAGGCTCGTAGCGCTTAGTGATATTGTGTCGAGCCATGGTTTAATAAGGTAGCTATACTGATCATCTTTAATCGACGATATCTCCGCGAAAAATAAAGCTTTTTACAAATAAAAAAATGCGTTTTGAAGGGGAAAGATAGTAGTTTCCAATGATATTTTCAGTTTTGAGAAAAAAAATTTTTTCGCCAAGTTACATAACCTTGAAAATAGCAAAAATACGTGTTTTTTGCACTTTTAGGTTAGAATATCTCGGAAACCTAGGGTGATGGATCAATTCTGAGGCCAGATTCGGATTCAGCGCGCCAAATGCCTTCGGAAACGTAGTGTCTGATCTCTGGAATTTTTTCCTTGTTGGTCTGTGTAATAATTGCCAATTCTTTTACCTAGGATATCAATATTGAAAGTAAAATGGTCGCAATTTTAAAATATGTCGCAATGTATATTTTTTGTTAACACTCAAAAAATGTAAAGACGTACTTAGGAAAGACATAATTCTCTTTATTGAAACTGGATGATAGTTACGATAGATGACGGTGGAATTACAAGACATGTTCGATATGCCCCCCATTTTCTTGGATGTATAGCTGGATCTTTCGACTGAAATTGAATTGAATCCTTCTCAAAATTTTTGGATCATACCGTATTACGTCCGCCTCGTTTTGAATTCAACGCAATAATTCTTCCTGGGATTCCACAGGAGTAGCGTAAACTTTATCTTCAAGGCTCCCCATAGAAAAAAATCTAACAGCGTTAAGTCTGGGGACCTGGGGGGCCATTCGAGAGGAACATCTCTCCCTCTTCTTCCAATCCGCTTGTGTGGAAAAGTATTAATTAAATGTGCAGTTAGATTTGCACTAAAGTGCGGAGGAGCACCATCGTGCATAAACTACAACTGAGCACGAAGATCCAGATGGACATCTTCCATTAGAATCGGAAAGGTATTCATTAGAAAATTGAAATAATTTTCGCCATTCAAGCGGTGCGGCATGACCTAAGGACCCAGGAGGATGTCACCGATGATCCCGGCCCAAACATTTATTGGAAATTCCACCTGAAAGTGGTTAATACGCCTCATATGAGGGATTTCTTCTGCGTAATGATGAATAAAATTCGGCTGGTGAAATTTGGATCACGTGCCCGCGCTCCTTAAATAAAGAGGCAAAATTGAAGTGCTCTCAAAATTGTGTGGTAAAAGCTCCTGAATAGACGTCGCATGATAAGGATGGAGGAGCTGCTGTCTTATGATGCGATTAATTGTACTTTTGGTACGCCAAATTCCATTGTCAGAAGGCGAGTACTGATATTTGGATCTTCAAGGACCCTATTTAAAACGTCTCCCTCAACGGCTGAATTTCGTACTTGAGAACGACCTACACGGTCAACGGCTCGAACACCAAATTGCCCAGTCTCCCGCAAACTCTTTTTAATCCATGTAAATCGGTAATCTGGAACCCGTCGATATGGATATCGCGCCGCGTAGACGCGTACACTTATACCCAAGTTGTCTTCGCAAAACCCTAAGACTTTGTCAGTCGGTCATCTCTTCATTAGAAAACGCCTTTCCAAACGAATTGATTGACAACTCATTTATTATAAAATGACATCATCGCTTACTACGATAGTAGTAATTGTAGTGAGTAGTTGTTGTACTTGAGTAGTAGTGATAATGATTGTCTAAAATTGAAAAAAAAAAAATTGCGTAAAAACTATGAATGCTACAAGATTTTACCAAGAGCACGAAAATCTCGAAAAAGGACTGATGCATCATTAAAAATAAAATGAATTAATTCCAGCGACCAAATAAAAAGTTCTGGTAATTCATGTACCAAGACACTCAAGAACCACTAGCCCAAGGCAGAAGTCCACAGCAAGTTTCATTAAAATCCATGGTAACATTCTCCAGATATTACAAAAAACATATTTTTTTTTCAAGAACTTTGACAATCATTAGCAGAGGAACCAGGAATTTTTTCTTAATGAAAGTTAGGTCAAATCATGTGCTTATGGGACACCCTGTATAACAGTTTGATAATTTTACTCATTTGTGATAATATTTGACCCGTTAAATTCTGCAGATAAACAAAGTACCTAAATCGAAGTATTTGGTGCACTTGCAGCTAAATCCGAGTAAATGTCCTCATTATTGCGTGACCTTACCCCATTCTATGGTTGTCGTGCGTTGCCTTTGTCTATTCCCATCGTCCCCGTCATCTCGTAGTGTGGTGTATGACGTGAAGTGCTGGACAAGTATCCGTTAATCCGGTTATTTTGGTGAAAATTATGTTTAAATGCAATGATTTGATTACAATCATTAAAAACAATAATATATTGAATCTCGATTAATATTTGGTTAGTCAAATTTTCATTGACATTATCTTAATAACTAAATATGTAATTTTCAGATGAAGAAGAGCGAAGTATGTTTATGTGGAACTTATTTATTAGGTTGAAGAATATCTAACTTTGATTCATGTGAAGACTGTTCTTTGAATTTGTTGAATTTTGATTTTACTTAACTAGAACTTATTTTCGTATTCAATTAAAAAATTACAAAAAGAAATACAAACATTTCTGTTTTTAGTTGATTTCTTCAAAAAGAAAGAAGATAAGTCAAATATCTCAAGTTATTCGTCATCAAATTCTCCAACTTTGCTCTAGTCCGACCGATCTTGTATCTTTTCAGTTAACCGAGATTCCAATGGTACAGCTCGAAAAGGATCACGTCTATATCTCTGTCTAAAATGTATTTTATACAAACAGGTTTATACTCTTTCCGTTAATTTCTTATCTTCAAATTTTGCTGTTAATACTGAAAAAGGACATGTCTGTTCATATTTTCTCATTTGAGGCTTACTTTAAGAAAAGTATTATTTAATTAGATATGGACATATAAAAATTCTATCAAGTCAAACCACGAATTCGTTATGAAAATGATATTAAATTTAATGAATAAGAGTTGAATAATTCTGACAATAAAGTTTATCTCTATTTTAACAAACTGCAAGGTTTTGAGAAAAACATTATGCAGGAGTAAAAGACACTGGAAAAGTCAATTGTATTTTTCTCGTAAATGTTACAATTTCATCTGTTTTCAACATACAATGCAATAAACTTAACCTAAATTATATTCTAAATTACCACTAGGATAAAGTAGTAAACCAGTTTTACAAGATAGTCAAAATTTAATATGTTGACGAATGTTATTATTATACAGGGTGTCCCAGAATAACGTGTACAACGGAAGACCACAGATTAGTGGACTCAAAATAGACAGATTTGGGCTAATTCACCTATATCTGAAATCGTTTGGTTTGGCCGCTAGATGGTCTCGAAGTTCGTAAAATTTTTTTTATTTTATAAATAATTCGAATAGGTATTATTCGATTTTGATTATTTTTGGGATGGGGACTTTTGCTTTCAGTCTACACATTTTGGTGTTATACAGAGTGTTTTTTAAAACTTACAACTACAAAACTGATGTATGATGATAATATCCGTTCAGACCTTTATCCTCTTTCGGTCAATAATGGCATTAATACATATTCCAGTTATTTACAAAATTTAAAAAAAAATCACGAACCTTGAGGCCATCTAGCTGCCAAACGAAACGATTTCGGATATAGGTGAATTAGCCTAAATCTGCCAATTTTGAGTCCACGAATCTGTGGTCTTCCGTTGTACACGTTATTCTGGGACACCCTGTATATACCAAATATCAATGTAAAACGTTTTTTTTTAAGCTGGCACGAACAAAATTTTATTAAAAAACATTGGATTTGATGTCCCGCATCTCAAGAATCTCAATAGATGCAAAAAATCGTCTTATTTCTTTATGTGTAACCCTGAATTTATGGCATTCTCTTCAAAACACCTTGTATAAATACTGTAGTTTACTGATATTTATACAACTGCTTAGATATTTTCACAATCCCCATAAAATTCGTTCCGATTCAATAGTGTATATTTCATCACTGATATTCTACTTATCTTAGTATTTGAATAGAAAAATAATGAGAATTTTACTTTACTTTTAAGCATATCAATTTAATACACATATGTAGAACCGTGTTAGAGCGTATTACAAATTTGTTTTCATGCGCCTAAGCTTATCCCAGGCAGGGTTTGATCTCAGAGAAAGATATCTAATTTTCCCATCAGTCCGGGACGGAATGTCATAATATTTCAATTTAAAAATTCCAAAAGGGGTCACTCAGAACTCCACTTTAACATTCTACATTCGAACGTGACGAGCAAATACAGCACCTTGTAAAGCTTTTTGGTGGTTTGGGTGTAGTTCACCGCGTTTTCCTGGTTTAACTGACAGCGCCATCATTAATTTAGCTTGGGAATAAATGTAAAAAAAATCTTCAAGGCATCGTGTCATATAATTGTGATATATGTGTGAAATTCTTGTCATTTATTTTTAAATATATAATTTTTATATATCAGGTACTTCTATTTTGCTTCAAAGGTTTTCAGATAATTCAAATTAGTTGTAGGTAAATATCTTCCAAATTTTCGTTAAATTGATATCAAATTTCTAGTTATGCACAAGAGACTATTTATGTGAGTGGCCATAAAAAAACAAGAATAATGTACTAAGGGTTGCTTTCGGTACGCAGCAAAATAAAACTCTCGCTCAAAGATAAATAAAAGTATTTTCATTGAGAATAAGATATGTTGTCGGGGCGAGCATTCGCTGAAGAGTCTCGGTGCGGAGTAGCTCGCGGGTATACAAGTATGTATTGCGTAAATGTCAAGTATACCATAAAATATCAATCACAAACAGTAATCTTCAAGTTCAAATTATATCAGATGAGTTTATCAATTATCTTTATACAGGGTGTCCCGTTCATATTTCAAAAGAACTTGTGTGCAAGTTCCTCATGCAAAAATAATAGGGGTAGTTCATGTAAAGTTTTTTGTTAGAAGCTAAATGTCTTCAGCTCCTTCAATAATAAGGTCCTCTTTCAATTTAATATTTTGTTGTACTTGCCGTGCCGATTTATGTGAGCAAAAAAAATGCGACTTTATCGAATTTCGACAAGTATACCTTTTTTTTGTAGTATGCTTTAGAGTTTGCAGAAATGTAATAAATTTTGACTTTTAACATTTTTTTTTTCGATTGTACCCCTCCAATTATCTGTGTCGGCGACACTGCTTTTCAGAAAGAAACCATTTGCACGTTATTCTTAATGCACAGTTGATGTTGACTCGTGTACCTACAAATTTTGATATTTTTATCTTTAGCCGATTTAAAGATAATTAAGGAAACTCATTTGGAAAGTAACAACTTCAACACACTGTATCTCGAAAACAGGGCGTCTAAGAAAAAAAACTAAACATAAACTACCCCTATTATTTTCCCATGAGGAACTTGCACACAACTTTTTGAAATATGAACGGGGACACCCTCTATATCAGAGTGTTCACAAGAAGGTAAGGGGAAACTATAAGTTGATTTTTATATTGCAAAAACAAGCAAAAAGCTTTATATGGGGTGCCCAAAATTCACGCAAAATTTGAATTTTGCGCTATTTGTGCAGTAAAGTATTGCCAACAAAAAAAAAGACAGTATGACAGCTGACAGTCCAGAGTTATTGAAAATGGAACGCTACACGAAAGAACAAGGTTTGACAACTACAGTTCGCAATTTTCGTACAAAACATGATCGGAATAGTGATTTAACTTTATCAACTGTAAAAAGATTATTTGAAAAATTCAGGGAGACTGGATCAATTAGTGATCTCAAACACTCTGAAAGTCCTTCAACAAGTCTTTTAACACACAACATCAAAGCAGTTTGTGAGAGTGTTACTGAGAGTCCAGAAACATCAATTTGGCACCGTGGTCATGAATTGGAAATTTCGATAGTCACTCAATCAATCGATAGTCACTTATTCTCATGAAAGATTTGCATCGTCATGCTAAAAAAGCCCACTTGACTCAAGAATTATAGTCTACTGGCCATGCAGAGCGAAGAGAGTTCATTGAATGGAATTTTTCGAACAAACTCGTGTTCAGCGACGAAGCTCATTTTCATGATGGCTTCGTTAATAGACAAAATTATCGCATTTAGGGTTCAGAAAATCCACGAGTGATTGTTGAGAAACAAATGCATTCACGACATGTTATTGGTGCTCATTTTGGGCTACAGGTATCATTGGACCATTGTTCTTCGAAAATGCGGCTGGTTAGACAAAAGAGTTAATGGTATTCATTATCGCAAGATGATAATCCAGTTTTTTGTGCCTAAATTGCAAGCTATGGATGTAGACAACATGTGGTTTCAATAAGACGGTGCTACATGCTATACAGCCCGAGAAACAATTCAATTACTGCATGAATCATTTTCTGGTAGTGTAATTTCTTGATTTGGTGGTCACATCTGGCCGCCCAGGTCATGCGATTTAATGCCGTTGGACTTTTTTCTGTGGGATTTTTTTAAGTCTACGATACCAACACGTCTATGACCTTGAAAGTCGAAATTGAGCGCTGTATCAAATAAATTCAGCCGCATTTATGCAAAACAGTCATGGTAAATTTCGACAGAGTGCATTCGTGCTAGCAAAATCGTGGAGGCCATTTACCCGATATACTATTCCATACATAACCCTATACTACATATTTTATGAATTAATAAAACAATTACAATTTTTAAAGAAAAAACTGTTTTCTATCAAAATTCTTGGGTGCATTTTGGGTTATACAGGGTGTCTCATAATTAGCTGCCAACCCTGAACAGGCCGATTCTATGATCAAAACTAAGTAAAAAAGTTCATATGAACATGGGTCCGGAAATGCTTCCTAAGGGCACAGGGACCCATTGAAGAGGGAGGTATGGAAATAATTTTTTTGCAATATCTCAATCGCGTTGTGATAAATGAATGAAATTTGGTATACACAGCTAAATTTTGATGAGCAATTTGATGGAGTAATCCATTTATTTCCACAAGGTCCATTGGGGTGGGTACGGGGGGGCCCTTGGTACTTTGCGTGTGTAACTTTTTCATCTTTGACTTTTTAACAAATTGGACAGCAAATTCCGTTTTTCCGAACTGTTTTACGTTAAAAGGGTACTCTTGTTTCAAATCGTTATCTTTAACGGTTTCTGAGAAAATCGCTCTTGAATTAATCCCACTTTGGTCAATTTCATAGTAATTTAAACAAAAAATAATAATACAATTTTCCTTTCCTCTCTTTTCCATTTAAAGGATTAATTTTTATTTAATTTAATTTTTTATTATTATTTTTTTATTAAAATTAGATTATATTTAAACAAAAAATTTTTTTTTAAATTACCATGAAATTAAGTAACAACTATTGATCAATATTTATTTTTTCTGAAATCTTGCGTGTTTGTCCAGTATTTTTTTACTCATTAAAGTAACACTAACGAGGCATTTATCGATTAAAGAAATATCTACACAACGTGTACAACGTGTTTTAAGCAATGATTCACGGCGAGGTATTAACAATTCTGATTGTGCATCATCCTGTGTTTTACAATAGCGAATACGTCGGTATGCTGTTAGCTTACGGTGAAACCTATGGGAACTCTTCCAAGACTCATAGGATTTATGTGGAGCATTGGAAATGTAAATTGATTTAATTTTATTTAACTATTATGTACACCACGGTTCATTTCAATATTTTTTCTTTTTATTCTTTTTTTTAGAAAAATGTATGTAACCAGTGGATGGTTCAGATAATGTACATCGAAAATTTCGTTTTAAAGGTATTTAAACATCTTTTTTTTTTAAATTTAACACCCTGCATCACAAAATATTTTTGTTTTGGGAAATACCGATTCCTCTGAAAATTTTAGCAAGCTGTACAGAATTATGAACACAAAATATTACCTCGCTTCCCATAATAATAATAATTCTTTGATCTCCTCCACCTTAAGCATTTAATTCGCGAAATAAATGTTTAGGAACACCCCGCCAGCGACAAATATCCCACTTTTTAGCCAATTATGGGCGAGCACCAATTAATAATCCTTAACATCCGGGAACCCCAGCGGGGGCTGATGTATTGTTTGCTAATGAGAATCGTGGCGAATGCTAACCAAAATAGGCTTACAGGTTGAGGTAAGAAATGTTAAGGTGGATTATTCGTGTTTCCGCGTAATGCGGTTCTAGAAAGCTACCTACATCCACGTTCGCCTCGTCCCTACATCCATCTTGATTCCAACGTTCTAGTTCGGGAGCTACGCCTCAATAATTAAGAGCGCTAATTTATACTTGACTGGAGCAAAAAGTGGAGCGTTCCTGGTCGTACGTAACATTGTTTATTTATTTATTTATTCAAATATTGTAACTTACGGATCAATAATCGATTAAAATTGTTATAACATACTATAGGTTGTATAAAAATGAAGTAAGTAGGGAAATATAAAGATAAACGAGGAACAGACGTATTTGAATAACTTTAAATAGAATTCAGCTTTTTTTTAACCAGAAATTGTATCAAAGAATATGTCTACATATTTTATATAATAATAATACATTTATTTTCCAAAAATAAAAATCAGGTACAGTATATATAATTGTAAATATTTTATATATACACAAGTTTGTTGGCGGTTTTGTAATATTGCATAAATATACATTTGTACTACATTATTGTCATAGTAATAACAGATGGACCATGGGAGCGGGAAGTTTTGAAAATGTTATTATTTCACTACTATGCATAGGTTGCCGCGGATTTGTTTGACAAATTATCTATCATTTAATGCCATTTAGTAATCATGGAACAGTGGTCAGGCAAACAACGTTCTTTTGTGATTAAATCTTACTACAAAAATAATGATTGTGTGGTGGCAGCACAGCGTCAATTTCGAATTAATTTCAACATTGCTCATCATGGGAGAATTCCATCTGCCCATGCCATAAAGCAGTGGGTTCGTAAATTTGAAGATACTGGATCAGCCGAAAATGTCAAACATAAGGGACCAAACAGAAACGTCATAAGTCTTGAAAACATTGATCGCGTTACAGCATCTGTAGAGCACAGTCCAAAACATTCAAGTCGAAAACAAAGCCAGGCCTTGGGTATATCTAGGTAGGACTACATTTCTTAGAATTTTACACAAGGATCTAAATTTTCATCCTTACAACATCCAGATGGTCCAAGCATTGAAAGCAACAGATCTTCCTATTCGCCTACATTTTGCTGAAACACATTTCCATTTATCTGGCTATATCAATAAACAAAACAGCCGTTATTGGGCTTTGGAAAAGCCACAAGAACTTCATCAACAACCGTTACACAGCCCCAAGGTAACAGTATGGTGCGCAATATCTTCAATGGGAATCATAGGTCCCTATTTCTTGAGAATCACAAAGAAAATGCTTTAACAGTCAATGCTGCACGCTATACTGACATGATTAACCAGTTCCTAACACAGCAACTGAACATGTTTCCACAAAACAATAGCTGGTTCCAGCAAGATGGCACTACTTCACATACAGCAAGAGCATCAACGGATTCCGTGCGAAGATTGTTTGGTGCCCAAGATAGCCCGATCTTACGGCATGCAACTACTTTTTGTGGGGCTGTCTAAAAAGCAAGGTGTTCATTGACAAACCACGAGATATTCGGGAGCTGAAAATAAAAATTCGGAAAGAAATTGCTAATATTCCGTTGGATATGTTGCGTCGTGTTATGTAGAATTTCAACGTTTGGCTTCAAGAGTGTATGGAGAGAAGAGGAGGCCATTTAGCAGGCAAAATTTTTAAGAAACAAAAATGGCACACAATGATCTTGTTATTGCTATACTTTGTTTTAATTAAATACAGTTACTTTTGGAAATACGTCGTTTTCAAAACTTCCCGCTCCCATGGTCCACCTGTTATATACAGGGTGATTCAGAACTTATCCAAAAAAATTTGGAAATAGATGCGGCATGAGAAATGGAGTCAATATTGTAAAAAAAAATTTAGTAAAATCCTTATAGTTTCCGAGAAAAAAAATTATTGAAGCTGTAGTGCTTTCAACCATTACACAGCTGGACAACGGTAGTCTCTAGTGCCATTCGTAATACGCCTGGACAGCCACGTGGCCTCAGCTACTCCGAATACTGAAATCCGATGTTTACGATAGTTTTTTAGTAGTTAGTGTCAAAAATGGCTTGCATGTATAGCAACTTGGAGTTGATGGATATTGTTTTAGCTTATGGTGAAGCAAGAAAACATTTGTATTATGTTGAAGTATTTGTGTTGTGGTGAAACAAGACAGAATTTGTGTTAGTTCGTAGAAACTGAGTAAGACGGACCCAAAAATGTGTTTACACGTCGCCGTCGGTGGACAAAATTTTGAACAGTTATTGTAACATCAGGTATGTGAAATTATTTTATTATTTAAAACCACAAATTAATTTTATTAATTAATAATAACAATAGCAGCAAAATCAGTTGAATTTGCTGATATAAAATAGGTGCTATAAAATTCTATTTATTCTTTTCCTTGCGAAATTCTTTCAAGTTTTTGCCCGTTTTTATCACTGCCGCCTTGACGGTAGCATTGTGCCAGGTCAAGTTTTACAGTGGACCAGTTTCCAGTGCCGTGCAGAAGTGGATTTTTAAATCATTTTCGAACTACACTTTTTGATTTTTTCTTTACAAAATTGTATTTGTAAGAGTCCCCTGTACGTCCAATTTTTTTTTTGATAAGTTCTGAATCGCCCTGTATATTAAATTGATTCAACATAATCAAACAGTTCATTTCATCATTAAATAATTTGTAGAGGCTAAACATAGATAGGTTAATATACAAGATATTTCCCAAATAGTCTAATTTTCAGAGTAGTTTGTCAAATTAGTTTATGAACATAAGTTCGTATTAACATATGAGCGCGTTGAAATTTATTATTTTTTTAATTTTCTTTTCATACTTTAATAATGAGTTGTTTTTTTCCTCATACTTTGAACTATGCCTATTAAAATTAAATTTCTTAAGTTATGATATTAACAATTCCCACAATAACCATATTTGTGAACATGAAAATTTCTAGAAGCAGGTAACATTTTTCGTTAAGTATTAGCTGGAATTGTTGGAGATGTGTTGCTTAGCCCATACTTTCTTCCAAATCTGATGACTGAATCATGGTGATTTCTACCACCATTGTTTGGATTTGTATTTTTGAAGACCAGCAGCAGCTAATGTATACTACTCCAATTGTGACCATAGAAGGGTTGTGGAATGGAATAATATAGTATTGTAACTTTATTCGTAACATTAACACCAGCCGTGAAGACGTGTTAGGAAATCACATGGATACAAGCTTGCGCCATGGCCAGTGCCAATTGCCAACAACTGTACGCCATTTATGAGTGTTTTTGCTTTATTTTTCGTCTTTGCTTGCTCCAATAAACCATGATTACATCCTTATCATCTGATGACATGGTCATTGAAACGGAAACCAAAATTTCATCAATGCATGTTCCAAACGAAACCAATTTCTTGAAGCAAGTTTCATGAGACCAGTCCAAGATGTTCCAAATTGTTAGTTGTAAATATTATTATTACTAAGTGGTGGGATTAAAGACCAAATTTCAAAAAACACATGTTTCACTTGATTGTAATTCAGTAGGTGTTTTTGTTTTCATATTTGTTTACAGCCATTTTGATATTTCGATACATATTTGCATGTTTTAATTTTTAAAAGCCTTTGCTAATTTTTTTTGTAAGGTCTATGACAATAAGGGATTCGAAAGAAATTTTAAATGTTCTGGTAGCAATTATTACTCGATTTTATTAGTTTTTGGACGAAATTTCTGATTGCAACTTTAAAGTTTTTCATTATTTATATTTTAATTATACTTACAAGTTTTTTTTAAATAAATTAAAATAAATTTTGAACTACATATTACTTCGTCAAAATTTATTCCAGCGTTATGACGTTTCTAAACGTTATGCTAATAAGTATTTGAAGCAGGTACAGCTTTCGTAGGTTTTAATTTCGAAGCAATCTAAAATCGACCAATTCCAATCTAAAATCTATTTTATGCAAAACAAAGCCTATTTTGGATCTAGTTAGCGGGCACTTCCGGTCCACCAGGCTAATTTACGGCAAACTTTAATATGTAATTTACCACGGAATATATCCAATAACTCTTAAAGCTTCCTTTTACCGCAAACTTAATTAACATATAGATTGAATAGATATTCATATTACCCATCTCCGAGAACTTATCATATTATAGAAATATTCCAACGCTAGATAGAAAATTTGCCGCCTTTCTTTTTAAAGTTCAAGACTGCAAGTTCTTTCTATTTCTGTTGAAATATGCTATTGAAAAGTGATAAAGTTATGACTCTATTCATTCTGATTTATTCAGTCGCCACTGGAGCAGAGGTAAGGTAAAATTCTCATTTCTCAACTGAAGACGTGGAGTGTGTCTGTTCTTTGAACTCGATTTTTATATGGAGCATGGAGGCAAAAAAGATTCAATTACTTCCTAGAAAAATAAGTAAACTTTCCTAGACTTTTATAAGGTAAATTTAAAAAATAGTAAAAGAGAAACACTATCGTTTCTTTGTTTAGTGCTATTGATGCAGGTGTACCATGGCAAAGTCAGTAGTCTTTGTTACATAAGATAGCATGAATTTCTGAAAATTGTTCCTTAAAAAAAATAAAATAATAAATTGGTATAAAATCCATGGTCTTTCCAGAGTTGAGGACGTTTTCTCATGACTGCTTTACGCAAATTGCGCAAAATTTGTAGTAACTTGTCGTAACTTGTAGTAACTTGTTGTAACTCTTTGTTAACTTTCACATTTAATCGGACTTGACGTGCTATTTTCGAACTTGGTTCTTCAGAAAACTTCCATTGAGACGATTGAGCCTTTGTTTCGACTTCGTTGCCATAGCCATGTTTCTTCACCAATTAAAAACGCGTTTGAATAAGTCTGGATCATCAGCAACATCCGTAAACATTTGTTTTGCTATGGTTATGCAATGCCGTTTTTGTTGAAAAATCAGCAGTTTCGGAACAAATTTTTCTTCAACTCAAAATGTTGAAAACATTCGTAAATATTGCTGCGCATGAGCCGCATAAAATTACTATTTCTGCAGCAACCTCTCCGAGAGTCACCTCTTCTATTAACAAGCACAATCCCTTCAACATTTTCCACGTCATCTTCTATATCTTCTCGGCCTTTCTGTGAACGTTTGCACAATTGATAAACTCGTTGCTGTGACATAGTATCGTCGTCAAAAGCGTTTTTAACATTTTTAATGCTTGTCTACACTTAATTCCGTTTTTAACACAAAACTTCGGACAAAGTCTCTGATTCGACATTTCACCACACAAAAAATCGCTAAAGACGTTGAAGTATGTCGTACTCATTCGCTCGCTGAACACAAACTAAGCATGAGAGCTGGCTAAAAATTGACAGATAGGTCACTGACAGTGCTGCCAATACATAAAAAACGAATCAACTCGATAGGCAAGATACAGCACGCGCAATTTGAAAATTATCGTTACTTTTTTTATCAAACTTCGTACACTAACATTTATACTTAATTTTATTTACGATGTTCAAAATTGAACATTACATTTATTTAAATTTTCCAATCCTTAACTAAACATTTACAATTTTATTTTTCTAATTACTTTTATAAATCAGCAACTTCCGTAGGTACGACTTTTAGACGATGTCAAAAATGTAAGGATTATTTATCATTTTCAAAACAGGGTCAAAGATGTTGAGAGTTGGGTGTAAATATGAAGATATATATTAATTTTACTCTCCCCTTTAAATAAACAGGAGTGGCATTTGACGTATTTCAATGTTTGTACGATTTAACAAATACTCCATAAAGGACATCTAGTGTACAGTTCGTTTGAAATATGTATCAAAAGGTAGCAATCCTTGTACATGTATAGTAAAAAATGGTTTTATTATTTATTAAAAAACGGTATATTATAACAAAATGCAACAAGAGACTATTTTTATAAAACCTTCGTTCTGTTATGATAATGAGTCATATTTAAAGTAGTAGTAAAAAGCCAGGATACTTCAATAGTGGGGCAGATACTTTATGTGGAATGTAGTACAGTGAAACTTCTCCACAGCGGACACTGAAGGGGAAAAATAATTGTCCGTTATGTAGAGGCATCCGTTGTCGAGAAGTATTTAATAAAATTCGATAAATGTATGTAAAAGCAGAAATAAATTTATTTATCATAGCTGTATGGTATACAGGTCCAGATACCGGAATATTTTTACTTCTGACTTTACAAGACCAGTCATACACTACAGAATCGATAGCACTATCATCAGTTTTAAGTTTCTTTATCTGCTGTAGATTTCCATTTTCACTATACAACTTTCACAGTACTATTTTTTTCTTCAAAATGTCACTTACTTGCGTTTTCCCGATTTTAAATTTTTCAGCCAAAACTCGTACACTAAATTAATCCTTTTCGGAGCAGTCTATTACAGATATTTTTTCTTCGAGATTTAAAAACCTTCTCTTAATTGGATACATTTTAATGGTTTGAAGTTTAAACTCACGAATACAACTGAATACAAAATGCCTATACATATAATAATTGTAATGCAGGTAATTTTAGCCTAAATCTTACTCTCAATAAATTATTACCTATTTTATTGTCCGTTGTAAACGGTGAATATTACAAGCAAAACAATACGTAGCCAAGACGATTAATAAATTCTTTTTGGACATTATCAATAACTTCAGGAGCTATACGATGTATCTAGTGACGAATTCTTGCTTTTAAATCTTCTAAATTAACCGGTCTAGTAACGTATACTTTGCTTTTTAAGTATCCCCACAAGAAATAATCTAGGGGTGTCAAATCAGGCGATCTGGCTGGCCACTCAATCGGCCCCCTTCTCCCTATCCAACGATTCGGGAACAGCTCATCTAAATAAGCACGGACAGGTGTTGCATAATGGGGAGGTGCACCATCTTGTTGAAAGAAAATGTCATTTCTTGGAAGATCATGTCCCTCTATATCTGGATATAAAGTTATTAGTTCAGGAATGAGGTCGTCTCGAAGAAAATCCAAATATCTTGCACCAGTTAGGTTGACGTCAAAGAAATAGGGACCCAGAATTCTTCCGTCGACTATGCCGCACCACACATTTACTTTCTGGGGACTTTGAGTGTGATACTCCATCATCCATCGGGGATTCTCGGTAGCCCAATAACGGCAGTTTTGCCTATTGACATGGCCGTTCAAAACAAACGTAGCCTCGTCAGAAAAAATTACGTTTTTTACGAAATTATTATCATTATTGCATAGCTCTTGCATTTGCTCGCAGAATTGATTTCGCCGATCAAAGTCGTCTTCAGATAGCTCATGAACAAGGCATACCTTATAAGGATGATACTTTGCTTTTTTCATAATTTTGTGAACTGTGGACGCTGCCATATTGAAATCAGAAGCCAATTGGTTAAGTGTTGAGTGATGATTTTCTTGTATTGCCAACAAAACATTAAGCTCATCAACTACTGATTTTGACGGTCGACCAGATTTAGGAAGATCACGAACAAATATTCTGCAAAGTAGCACGGATCTACGGTACGATAAGCACCGTTTAAGAGGTTGCAGCATTCGGAGGCATTTGGAAGAATAGTTCTCAATTTGAAATATCTTACAACTGTTAAGTAAATGATAATAATAATAGTAATAATGAATTAATTACAATTATTTACCTCTATTATCTACTTTACAATGGATTTCTAGTCTAACAAAGTGTGGCTAGTTATTACATTTTGTTATATGCACCTACAGTTAACATGTACTAAAACTTATTTAACGCGTTTAAATTTTTCAATTTTCCCTAAGTATTGTGCCCGTTCAGGACAACGGCACATAAAAATTGTAGATTTATGAACGAAGACGTCANAAAAACAAAATCGACGTGCCAGGGGATTTTTTCGAAAACTTCTCAATTTAAAAAATAATGAATTTATTCGTTATTTTTCGAAAGCACTGTATAAACACGTATAAACACACCGGAGATGTGGGCAGGCCAAAATGCCTTTCAGAAGCAGAAGAGAGGTGGATGTACTTATTGCAAATGCCGAATTTGGCGGCCCCAATGGCGATATACTGGTAAAAAATTATCTAGATGATACAGGAGTTTCCTGAGGTTGCTTTAAAGACAACCCACCAGGAACAGAGTGGGTTGTTATATTTATAACGTATAAAACACTGTTTTTTTAATAAGAAGAGATTAATTTTGAATTTTTATACCAAATAAAAAGATTTAAACTATAAAAAATTATTTATTCGTTCGTAGTCATAAAATTTATCATACATACCATTTTAAAAATATATTTTACGAGCAGAGTTACTCTAAGAGTGTCTAAATTTGGTTAATTTACGAATTTAGTAGAGTGAGCAAAAAAATACAAATCAGCTATTACTTTGCGCACGTATTAAAAAAAACTTATTGCGCAGATCCGAGGACCCGTGCACTTTTGTTAACGTCGGCATTATTTACATACTTAATTAGGTATACCTGAAAATATTTTTTCAATGACATACATGTACTGTTTCTGAAATTCTGAAAAAATGTAAAATATTCTGCAAAGTAACACCGATCTACGGTACGATAAGCACTGCTAGAGAGGTTGCAGCATTCGGAGGCATTTGGAAGAATAGTTCTCAATTTGAAATATCTTACAACAGTTAAGTAAATGATAATAATAATAGCAATGAAGTAATTACAAATGCCACTTGTATTATGAATTTCGATTATAACAAAGTGTGGCTAGTTATTACATTTTGTTATATGCACCTACAGTTAACATGTACTAAAAGTTATTTAACGCGTTTAAATTTTTCAATTTTCCCTAAGTATTGTGCCCGTTCAGGACAACGGCACATAAAAATTGTAGATTTATGAACGAAGACGTCATAACGTGGAAATGAAAAACGCGGTACAATGTAACTCAACTTATCCCTAGCACAAAAAGGAACATTTATTCAGACTGAAACTAGTTTTACCATCGTATAAATAGAGAAAAATTCGTTTGAGACGGCTGTTTTCATTAGATTGTGGTTTATTCCTCCTCTAAGGGATGAAATAAAATATCCAAAGTACGTTTACGAGAGGATTATTTCCGTTTCATTTTTAATACACAAAGCAAGCACAATGAAACTGTATTCAAACAATGAAGTGATGATTCCTAACGTGTTCTTTCTAAATCAATGGCCCTAAATTTATCAGTTTTGTTTAGTTTTATGAAGGCTATAACGCCTCTACGAAAGTTACTACCGTAAAAAAGATTTCCAAAGTCGTAAAAAATCCCGAAGTACTAAAATCCATTCTGTCATAAAACCACAATACGTGTTCCTTAATCCTCCACCCTTTTATCAAGGTTCCAACGCCAAAAGTGCTCACAGGGCGTTCTGAAATTATATCTATAGGTATAATTATAAAGGATATAGAAAATTTCCTTCCAAAAATCATTAAAACAAAATATACACATATAACTATATGTATAAAGAGCCCTGCAATGTCAAAAAGAAAATTTTCAAAATAACTTAATGTTATGACAATATTGTAACAATAATTACATATTTATAATGACTTGGCAGACGTTTGTAGTTTAAAAGAAAACACGTACATATAATCCTCACAATAATTATCAATTTGTACGATACATATCAAAAAATATTTATCAACAAACACAACGCTGTTTAAACGCATGTACATAGTGTCCCAAAGTTCGCGTCTCATGACTAATTCTAATAGAATAGGATAGATTTTTGTATATCTTTGTTATTGTAACTTTTTAAGGAGAAGGGATAAGATAAACAATTATTGCACAGAAAAATGTTCGTAAGAAATAGATAATGAGTATGTTTGCGGGAAAAAAATATTTTTTAATTTTCGAATTTTGAAAAAAAAATGTTTTTCAAGTGCAAAACGGACCTTAGCGAATCCCAATTCACGCTATCTAAACAGATTTTTACTGTCGTTTTTCATTTGTCTGTTATGGGCCCGAGACGCGAACTTTGGGACATCCTGTACGTATCATTTAGGAAAAACTAATTTTCATTTTTCTAACATTGTTTTGTGAAACATTTCTTTGCCCCTTTCATGAATCCATATCATTACTTTATGCTTAAAACACTTTTCACGTTTTTCAGAGTATTTGGTAATATATTCAGAACCTATCCAAAAAAATATTTTGAATGTAAAGGGGACTTTTACAAATTACATTTTGTGCAAAAAATCAAAAAGGGCAGTTCAAAAGTGATTTAAAAATAAACTTCTGCACGCCACTGGAAGCTGGTCCACTGTAAACCTGACCCTGCACAAGGCAAAGCATGCAGTCGACGACCGGCACGGCGGCAAAGTGTTATAAAAATGAACAGACACAAATATAAAAAAGTTTGACAACTGAAAAACTAATGTAAACACTATAGCAAAAACGTTCATACTCAAATAGAATTTCAGTATTCGGAATCACCTGGAGAGAGAGCGCATTACTCACAGCGCACAACGCGAATAACGCTAGAGACTACAGTAGCCCAGTGATGTAAGGGTTGAAAATACTACAACTTCAATAATTTCTCGAAACTATAAGGATATTACAAAAATGTCTTTGTTCTACTGTTTTTATAGACCTTGAATTAATATAATTGTCTCTGTTCGTATCTCTTACCAGTACTTACGTTTTTAATAAACGTGGGTACTGGTAAACCAATACGATAGTTTAATTATATTTAAATTTTACAGGTAACTGGTCAGAGACCCTACCCGATCTGTGACGTCGTATTTTCGTCGTTCGTCACTATGACGCCTGAGAGGCGGTGGTTACTTCGGGCGCCAGTTTCTGTTTATAGTGCAGAAACACCACTACGCGGGCGGCTACAGTGAAGACACAGTACGTCCAGAGGGTCTAGAGAGAGTTAGACTTCACACAGGAATAAAAGGCCACAAATTGGTATATATTTACATTTATTTACAGTCCAATTTTACCTATTTACACTATTGTACTCTAAGTCTATCGCTAAACGGTGACAAACGGCTATGGTTATATACAGGGGGTGACTACGGAAAACGGTAAAATAACGGTGCAGTGTTAAGCGGTGACCTGACGAAAGCAAAGCACAGCAGAGCTAGCGGAACGCTTAATGCGGTAGGCGGTAGTACAGACACCGAAAACGCAAAGCTACAAACAATAACAATAGACTAGACTTGGCTACTACCTCTACACAAAAGCAATAAAACAGTAACAACGGGACTCCTCAATACTGGCAGGCGGCTGGCAGAAAATCTCTGAAAGAAAAGTTTGATTAATTACGACCTGCGTTTCAACTCATAGGACAGAAAAGGAGGAAAGGATGACGACATCCTATCAGCTGAACGCGCAGTTAGGTCAGGTGTACCGGAAAGAGACAACAGTACACCCAACCACATCGTACCTGAAAGAGAAATATGATTAATTACGACCTGCGTCTCCACTCATAGAACAGAAAGGAAATGGGACACGACATTATATCAGCAGAGCGCGCAGTTAGGTGAAATGCACCGGACAGTGACAACAGTGCACCTTTCCTTGTCATATTCCTGCTGTTCGGTACGACCTGCGTTTCAACTCATAGGACAGAAAAAGGGGGAGACAACATCCTATAAGCCGAACGCGCAGTTTAGGTCCACTGCACCGGAGAGAGACAACAGTGCACCTTTCCTTGTCGTAGTACGGCGGTATCTGAAAAGCTAAGATATGATTAGTACAAGCGGACAGCAGCCAAGTCTTTACCTATGTTCCCTAAACCTTGACTCACTTCTCTTCCTGGACACGTCTGGTCGGTCGGAATGCTGGAACAGGACTAACTCTGCAGTACAATTACCTCGTCATGTCTCTTGTGACTTCAAAAGACTTGTGCATTGAATCTGCGCGCAACCTGACTTACTTCAGCGGTCTTCGGACTGGTATTGGCGGCGGCTAGAGATGAACTGACTTACTGACTTATCAAATTCCGTTTGTTTTCTAAGTCCCTCGTCTCGGATTGGCGGCTGCGCAGTTCATCTAAACTGGACTTGTAGAATTCTCACCTACTTCCAGCGGTGACGTATCTCCGGGCGGGGTGGCTGACGGCTCGACTGGACGTTACGACGGCTCGTGGTAGACTATTCCTTCGAATGTAGCCTGTCTACTGTATTCGTACGGCGAATCCTGGCGGCTGCGCAGTTTCCTCAGGCTGGAATTAGTGAAATCTTACCAATTTCTACTGGTGACGTAGCTCTGGCTGGAACGGCTGACGGCTCGACTGGACTAATTCTTACTCATGCGGTGGTGACGTATCTATCGCTGGCTGGACTGCAGGTAGGCTCGGAACGACTGGTCCCTACGATAGCTGGCGGAAGACTGTGGTGCGCGGTGTGAGTTAGCAGGCCATAGGCTTGGCGCTACGCGGTGACGGGTTAAATTCAAGCGGCGTTTGAAATGCACATTTACTAATAAAATTAAATAAAAAGAACACAAATGTGGGGTGACGGAAAATCACTTCATTACAGATCCAATAATACGGTAATTCACTGAGATTGTACTAAGACATGGTAAAGTATTTTCATGTGGTAGGCATCTATAAAGTCTCTTAACTATTAAAATCGGCGCAATAATCATCGGATGTTTTTGACAACATTGATCATTTATACATTCCACATTCGATATCGATCTAGACCTAATTAAACGAAGATATTTTGCTTATTCTTTTTTCAGGTATTTTTATGATTCTGGTCATCAAGTAGTGGACCCATATAAAGCAAACCTGCCATATAGGATGTAAATAGAAGAAGAGTCTGGTTTTCTCTACATTTAGGAAGTTTGTTTTGCTGAAACCAAATTTTTATATTTTCTAAACCTGTTTTAGCTTTTGTCCGGTCCTACCAAAGCATATTCATACCATATAACAGTGTCATCAGCAAAACCCAAAATGGCTGTGTTAAAGATAAGTACATTATCTATATACCTACATAAAAGAGGACATAAGACAATTCCTTGTGGAACTTCATATGTAACGATTTCTATATTACTCGTTAGTTAAATAACTTTTTATCAAATTATGTACATTTCCTCTTAAGTTCATAATATTTCAATTTTTCTGAAAGGATTTTATGGCTAACTTTGTCGAAGGCCTTAGAAAGGAACGAGAAGGGCAATAAACTTATGAAACTAGTATTTAAGATAGAGGTTATTATAATATTTTAGAAAAAATACTGAAATATTACCAAATTTCACTTTAAAGTAAAAAATATAAGACAATTTTCAGAGATTGATAAATTTATCAAATTTCAGTTTTTTATTATGAGTCTTACAGAAAACATGGGTCAAAGCTCGGGAGCAGATTCCTAACCCAAAAAAAATATTTTTTCCAGCTCAATTTTGATCAAAAATTGACTTACTAGGTTTCGTTTTCCCTCGAGATTTCGGTATTTTAATATTAAAATAAACAATTCTTTATTTATCTAGAATTAATTATGTATTTTAAACCTACCTACAATAAACAACTTGACTCGATAAACGTAATACAACATTGTTACAGGAAATATTGAAAGTGTCTACCTTCAGCTCGAATACAACTACGAATTCGTTTTTTGATAGTCTTTTTAACTCGTCGCAGTATCCCTATATCTCGGCGAATTAAAGCGAATGCGTCTGATAACGCTGCCTACGTCCCTAAAGGTAGAAATATATGGGTGTTTTTGTTTGATTAAATCCAAAGGCTTGCAAGTAAGTCCGGTCCTGTAATTCATGTTCATCATAATAATAGCTAGGAATGTGTATTCGGTTATTTCTTTTAATTCCAAGTGGAAATCTAGATTTTTGGAAAAAGCACATTTTAAAACTTTGACACCCTGTACCTAAGGAACAAAGCAAAATCGGAACCATGTTGATATGAAAAAATAATCTTGTTTTTAGCTGAGGAATCTGCTCCCGAGCGTGGGCCCATGTTTTCTAAAACACCCTGTATACCTGCATTTAACTGACTTTTTTTGAACACACAAGTAATTTAATAATATCTTCTGAGCTTAAATAAAAATATGCACATATTTTAATTTTAATTTTATTTTTTTCATACAAGTATAAAAATTATTCCCTGTTATCCTTGGATTTAAATATTACACACACTTGGCTACATTAAAATTTTTCAAGTAAATTCACTTGGAATGTAGCCGTAAAATTCCGTTGATATTTACTCTCAGTATTATTCGACATTACAAGAAGTTCAAATTAATTTAAGTAAAATGTTTGCCTTAATGAAACAGCCATATACTTTAATCGTTTCTCCTTGAAAGTAACAAAATGGATAATTTAAGGCGATTACTCTTTGCTTTGCACAGTAAAATATACATAAATAGCGTGTCACAATATTGCGCTAATATTGAGCTGCCAAGGAATATTTTTCTCAACGATCCCTTTTGACCTCAAAATTATCTGGTAGCATTTGCGCTTCTTTATTTAAGTACACCCTGTACACGGAATATTGAGGCACCATATAAAATCAATAAATATGTTTTAGCATAATTTTTATACATCTACAAAGATTCAAATTGTTTATTTCATTTTCTCAAATATAAACAAACTGTTACCCTCCAATTAGCTGATTGTAAGAGTGGGTTTTACTGGGAATAAACGACGCTTAGAGTCTCCAATATCGATTCCATTAACCCTAAATAAATTGACAGTACACGTCGCGTAGCGTTGAACTAAGTTGGCCTGGTTACACGAAACACATCACTGTTTGGAAAAAGGATTTAAATGTTTGCTCGCATTGCTCACAAATGTAATCTGGCTATCGAAATTGGAAACCAATCGCTATAAATCATATTGCTTTAGGAAGTATATTTCGGAATTTATAGAGGGGTTTTTTACGAAATTAGATCTGGATTTAGCAACGTTTATTTACTTCCGATTATAAAGTAAACTGTTAAGCCCGAGTTGGGGGTACTGATAAAAATGTGATGGGATGGGAGGGTCTAACATTATTTATATTATATGGAAATGTCAACAAATCTTGAGAAGTCGGGTGGAAGTTTCCGAGTTTTCCATTTTATATATTTTGTACACTTAGGTCCATTTAAAAAAGGCTAGGACTAAATAAAAAATAAGGAAACAATTTTTAAACAAATTTTAATCCTTCAACAAACGAATATTTACCCATCAGATGTATTACTTTATATACAAGGGCAACTAATAGTTATTTATAGTACTAGTGTGTTACGGTATATACAGGGTATCCGGTTCAAGTTTCAACAAAACTTCTGTGCAAGTTCCTCATGGTAAAATAATGGAAGTAGTTCATGTAACGTTTTTTTCTTAGACACCCTGTTCTCGAGATACAGTGTGTTGAAGTTGTTACTTTCCAAATAATATTCCTAAATTATCTTTATTTAAATCGGCTAAAGATAAAAATGTCAAAATTTGTACACGAGTAAACATCAATTGTGCGTTAAGAATAATGTGCAAACTGTTTCTTTCTGAAAAGCAGTGTCGCCGATACAGGTAATTGGAGGGGTACAGTACAATCGAAAAAAAAATGTTAAAAGTCAAAATTTATTACATTTCTAAACAGTTCTGTAAACTCTAAAACATACTACAAATAAAAAGGTATACCTGTCGAAATTGGGTAGCATGTACCATTTTCGAGAAAAATTAAGTTGCATTTTTTTTTGTAGTATGCTTTAGAGTTTATGTTGAGTTTAAATGTTTACTTTTAACATATTTTTTTCTTCGATTGTACCCCTCCAGTAACCTATATCGGCGACACTGTTTTTCAGAAAGAAGGCGTATGCATATTATTTTTAACGCACAGTTGATGTTTATTCGTGTACAAATTTTGACATTTTTATCTTTAGCCGATTTAAAGATAATTATGGAAAACCATTTGGAAAATAATAATTTCAACACACTGTATCTCGAAAACAGGGCGTCTAAGAAAAAGCTTTATATGCACTACCCCTATTATTTTTCCATGAGGAACTTGCACACAAGTTTTTTTGAAACATGAACGGGACACGCTGTATAAGTCACGTTGGGAAATGTTTAGCTAATTTTCCCAAATGACATATGACGTAACACACGAGTGCTATATAAAATTGTATCCAACACTTTAATAGAATTTCGTTTTAATAATAAATAAAAGTAACTTAAAATTTCAATGTCAGAAAAAGTAATTTAACGAAATGAATGTATTTTTAAATATTACAAAGGATGCGAGTGTCAACCTAAATTGTATCTGTAACCAAGGTTGGTCAGTAAACAAACAATATTTTTTGAGTTGAAATCACGTTGAAATCCTAAAACCAATACTGAAAAAATGGAAAATGTGGAAATTCCATCTGAAATTTTAGAAAAGCTAATGCGGCTACTGCAGGCATCATTCCGGAGAAATCAAAATCTATATACAACAAATAACTGAAGGAATTTCAAGATTGGAAACTCAAAGAAGGGATGAAAGGCGTAAATGAAGATGTCTTGCTGCCTTATTTTGTCACTTTAAGTGAGAAATTAGCTCTATCCATATTGTGGACTAAATATTCCATGTTGAAGTCAACTTTGAGAGTTTACAAGAACATTGAAATTTCCAAATTCGGAAGACTAGTGGTATTTCTAAAGTCTAAGCACAAACATTTTCAACTAAAAAAATCCAAGGTCTTAGAAAGAGAACAAATCGAACAATTTTTGAGTAAAGCCCTAGACGAAGATCATCTCATGAATAAGGTAGGTTCTACTGAATAGTTTAACTGAGTTATATTTATTAAATTTGTTGTTTTTAGGTGGCGATGACATTAGGAGTTTTTGGCGCTTGCCGTTGTGAGGAATTGACCCATAGACAATATAGAGGACAAAGGGCAGTATATCTACATCATGATTTCAAATACTAAAACCAAAAAACCAAGAAGAAGCTTCGCTGTGTTAAATGAAGGATTTTGTGTTAATTCAATTGAATTAATTAGAAAATATTCTAAGCTAAGGCCTCAAAATGTGCAGTATAAAAGGTTCTTTTGCAATTTACAAAAGGGAAAATGCACACGTCAATGTGTCGGTATTAATAAGCTATCAAAAATCCCTAATGTTGTTGCGCGATTTTTGGGCTTGACAGATTCTAATTTATATACAGGGCATAGCTTGCGTCGCGCATCTGTAATTCTCTTGGCCAATGCTGGAAGAGATATTACATCACACAAACGCCACGGTGGATGGAAGCCATCTACCGTGGCAGAAGGTTATACAGGGTGTTAAAAAAAGAGTGTAAAATATTTCAGGAGGTAATAGTATCAACCAAAATAAGCAGAAAAGTCTTAATAAACATGGGTCCGCAAAGTAACGGTTGCGGAGATATGGACCACTATTCGTTTTTCAAACATTTTATTTTATTAGGAATAAACCGACAAAGGAAGCTTTTAACAAACAAAAAACAAAGTTACAGAAGATGTTCAAAGTGCCCTCCGTCCATTTCCAAGCAGGCACGACATCTTCGTCTCAACGATATTCGAACTCTTTCGAAAACACCCTCCTTGGTTTGGATTTCTTGACACTTTTGATTAATCCGTAGCTGCAGCTCTTCCAGGCTATTTACAGGAGTACCATACACTAATGTCTTCAAATATCCCCAAACAAAGAAATCTAGAGGGTTCAGATCAGGCGATCTTGGAGGCCATAAAACAGGTCCGGCCCTTCCTACCCATCTATGTGGAAAAGTTTGGTGTAAATGCTCTCTAACGGCCATGGAAAAATGAGCTGGAGCACCATCATGCTGGAACCACATTTGTTGCCTCTGATTCAAAGGAATGTCTTCCAAAAACTCATACAGTGTGTTCTGCAGAAAGTTGAGGTAAGCAGCGCCTGTTAATCGGTTTGGTAAAACAACAGGACCTAGAAACCTGTCACCTACAATACCCATCCAAATGTTTAATGAAAAACGTGCCTGATGTCCAGATTCTATTAGAGCATGAGGATTTTCGTCGGCCCAAATATGCGTATTGTGAAAATTAAACACTCCATTTCTTGTGAACCCGGCCTCATCAGTAAAAAGAATGTTTGCAAGAAAACGAGGGTCTTCAGCATCATGACGTAGAAACCAGCGGCAAAAAACCAAACGTGCTTGATGATCATTTATTGGATTTAAGGCCTGTACTCGTTGCACATGGTATGGATAAAGCAGTTGCTCGTGAAGGATTCTCCAAACAAGAGGACCACTAATTCCTACCTCGGCTGATATTCTCCGCACACTCGTACCTGGATTCTGCTCTACCAGTGCTAGAATTTCTTCTTCTGCTCTAGGAGTGGATACCGACCTTGGTCTTCCGGATAAATGGCACTGTTTGCTCAAGGAACCGGTATCACGCAATCTTTGGTGAATTCTTCCAAACATGCGTTGTGAAGGAATCTGGCGATTTGGATAAGCGTCAACATAAAGACGTCGCGCTTCGGTGGCGTTCCCATTAGCACGACCATACATGAAATGCATGTCTGTTAATTCTGCGTTAGAGTAACCAGCCATAGCGAAAGAAAACTTGTGCACTGAGAACAACTGTCAAATACGTACTGTTTATTTCACTAAACATCAACCAACTATTATAAGAAAATACACAACGTTTTTGCAAAATAAAAAAGGGGCTAAAAAACATAAAACATTCTATATCTCCGCAACCGTTACTTTGCTTTATTGAGACTGTTCTGCTTATTTTGGTTCATACTATTACCTCCTTAAATATTTTACACTCTTTTTTTAATACCCTGTATAGAAAAGTCAATTTCCAGCACAATTGATATTGCTAAAAAGATACAAGGGGTGCAGACTCCTGAAGCAAGCACAAGCAAAGGGGCAACCTGTTCTATAAATTTACCACAATCACAATATGGCATCAAATTACGGCTTTACCATAAATGTTAATGTTAATAATAATAAGTAGGTAGATTGTAAATTTATAGCATTTTAGGTTATTTGTTGACTTATTACTGTTTCAAGTTGGTTTTCTTCTTCAAAACTAGAAAAATAAACCAAACATTTGTCTTTTTATAATTTCTATAAGTCACTAGTGGGTTATAAGTCATAACTTACTAGTGACTTATGACTTATAACTCACTAGTGACTTATAGGCCACATTATTCCTTTAAAACCAAAGAAATTATAGTAAGTATCAATCATTATTGTAGACAAGGATAAAATAATTAACGTACAGTTTATGTAGTATTCAGAGATATTTGATTTCAAGAGACATTTTGCTAATGAATAACTACAATTTTTCAGAAAAAGTATCATTATTTCCTAATTGTCGTATTCAATATATTGAAAAATATCCTTGAAGCCTATACATTGGGTGTTTCTGAAATAACTGCAGTTCTTTTCAAATGGTTAAAAAAGAACGTGAAAATAAACAATTTTAATTAAGCAATTGGTGGTCTAAAGTGTCTCATATTCCAAAAAAAGAATTATTCCGCAAAACTTAGGCCGACTCGGCTTCGCCCCACATAATCAACTGTTTGCAAAAAACTAATTAGTTTAAATTTAATGTAGTGCAGGACATGGGCTTGGACTTATCTTGACATCGCATTCATTTTCAGATGCAGTTTACCCACATTAAAACTATTTTCCAGAATAAAACATGGCACAATCCTCAAATTTTGGAGATAAGAAAACTCCCATAAATTCTGGGCGCGATAATATTTTAAAATCGAAGCGTAATTTCATATCTTTTCAGGAGTTTTATCGGTCTGTTCTCTGGAGAGATCCTAAGACTTGTAGCCGCCCGGGGTGTTACCTACAAATGTTCATTGTCGTAAACTTCCTCCGAGAAAGAGTTTATAAAAAGCCTTCCTTATTCTTTAGTCATAAATTTGTTTTACATTAGTTTCCTTCGCAATTTTTAACACTAAGTACTGAAACATTACACCGGAAAGTATGCAGTTTGTCATTCTTATTATGGACTAATCCCTTAGCCGGAGGCTAGATGAGATATCGTTTCGGTTTAGTTTTACCAGTCCCCTTTAATGAGGAGATTAAAATTATTTTTTTAACATTACCATGTTAAAGTCTAATATCGGAGATACAATTTTGCTCCTGAACTGAATATGGAATGTAGATATTGCGTAAAATAAACGAAAACAAATAAATGGAGCATATTACAAGCGATTGTATTTATTAAACAATACATACTTCAATTATGTTTATGTGTTGTGTTAAATTACATTTTCCTCTTTATAACACCGGATTTATATACAGGGTGGTCCGAATTTTATGCAGGAAACTTCGAGGGCAGATAAATCTCTTTAAAATTATATGTGTTTGCCTTATAAACATTGGTCTGGAACAGCCAGAGATACAGGGTGTTGAAGTTGTTAACAAAAAAATTATTGATTTTTTGTTTATATCTCAGGAATCTATTAATCGACCTTAATAAAATTTGGTACAGATAATCTATGATAGTAGGCCTTGCATTCCCTAAAATTTGAGCTCTAAAGGTACAACCAGTAGTGTACAACTGGGCAGGAGTCGTTTCCTTTTTTTATAAAAAAACCTACGCCACAGCATTTTTAGTTATTGTAACGGATTTATATTCTATTGCACAAAATACGTAAAAAAGGTAACTTGAATTTTTTCCCTAAGTTTCGCCGTTTTCAAGTTATTCATACCAGTACAATCCCCTTGTGCAGACATTTTTAACCATAATATTACAAAAATATTTATGTTTATGTTTAAAAGTAAGTAGAATTTGTAAGCACATCAACAAAATTCTTTACACTCGATTCCACACTACCTGTGAGGTAGAGATCCACACGCGTTTTAGTTTCCCCAGGAAGCCTAACCCACTATCTTTACAAATAAGAACAACTTAAATCAAAATAATAATAAATATATATTTACCAAAGGCGAGGGGTAGTGAATTTTCACAATCATATGGCAACACGAATTTTCTGTGAACGTGTGGCTCGGAATAATTCGCAATAAAGTTTGTGGACCTTTCTTCTTGTCACCCCGTCTAAATTCCCAGTAATTTCTAAACTTCCTATAAAACCATCTATTTAAATTATTAGAGGATGGTGCTCCTGCGCATTCTGAGAGAATGGCTTAATGAAAATTATATGGGACGATGGATAGGTAGAAGACCAAATGCCAATGTCAACCATACTGGTGCAGAGGCTCCAGTGGTCAGCCAGATTACCATATCTAAATCCCCTGGACTTCTATGTTTGGGGTTATCTGAAAAGTAAAACTTATTCTACTCCAACAGATACAAGACCACAATTATTGCAACGAGTAGAAGACGTTTGTAATGAATTAAAAGAAAACCACCACATGATATTAGCTTCAATTAATTCCATTAACAGAAGATGTCAGAAATGTATAGATATGGGTGGTTCGCATTTTGAACAATTATTGTAAATATGTAACGTTATTTTTGTTTCTTGTTTAGTTGCTGTTGCTTGGCAAATATATTTTTATTATTTTGATTTTAATTGTTCTTATTTGTAAAGAGTATTAGGTCTCCAGGGAAAATAAAAACACGCCAGGAACACTACCACACAGGTGGTGTAGAAAGGTGTAAATGTTTTTGTAGATGTGCTTATAAATTGCACTTACTTTTAAGCATAAACATAAATATTCTTGTAATATTATGGTTAGAAGTATCTGCCACAAGGGGATTGTATTGGTATGAATAACTTGAGAACGGCGAATCTTAGGGAAAAAATTAAAGTCGCCTTTTTTACGTAATTTGTGCATTAGAATCTACATCAGTTACAATGACTTGTAAAAAAATGCAGTGGCGTAGGTTTTTTGTAAAAAATAGGGTGACCCCGGTCAAGTTGTACACCACTGGTTGAACCATTAAAGCTCATATTTTAGGGTATGTAAGGTATCATACATTATCTGTAGCAAGTTTTATTGAGATCGGTTAATAGATTCCGGAGCTATAAAAAAAAATCATTTTTTTTAACAACTTGAACACCCTGTATCTCTAAAACGCGGCTGTTCCAGACCAATGTTTATAAAGCAAACACATATTATTTTAAAGAGATCTATCTGTCCTCGAAGTTTCCTGCATAAAACTCGGACCACCCTGTATAAGATATAATTGAGACAGCAATATGTTTTCAGATAACATCCAAAATCTTTCGAGAATTGATTATTGCAAAATTGATGATTGTAAACACAACTAAACTGATTACTCGGGCCCTTTGATTACCGCTGTACTCGTACGCAGACAATAACAACAGCAACAACAAAAATATTAATAAAAAACATTAATAATAATAATAATAATAATAATAATAATAATAATAATAATAATAATAATAATAATAATTTTTTACCCTATTTTGAATGAATAATGCTAATTTAAACAAATTATTATTTTTAATCCTATCGATGATTGACATTAAAATATTGGTTTTTCGATAGCAAAAGATATCTCGCCCCTCAGACTTGTCTCTTAACAGCTGATATTGTAAAGTGAAGTAAATAATAAGCGTATTTTGTAATCTACTATGAACTGTTTTATAAAAAACACAAACGATGTTTCTCACCCACAATTAAGTGGGTTCTGATTCCCGGAGGCGAAACGTATTTTAGAATTCACCCACGTTAAGAACCGTATTTCTGTTTATTATACTAAATCTTCCAAAAGGCCCTTGGTGGGTTTCACACATTTTCACTTTAATATTTCTTTCTCTTTTAACAATGCCAGAGTTTAGATGAAATGAAAATGAAAGGTCGTAGGCAGGGTGAAATCGAGATTTGCAATTTAAAAATCTGCGTGTTGAACACACAACTTTTCAGAGTTTCACTTTGCTTGAATATAAAGCAATTCACTTAATGTGAACTTATTCCTTCTTGTGTAACATCTTGTATGTTGTTTTGATACACAGGGTGTTTTACAAGCTCTATGACAAACTTTGACAGATGGTAACTGGGTTAATTTCAAAAAATTTTTCTGATATGAACATAGGTCCGATTCGTTTTTGTTTAGAAGTTACAAGCATTTTAAAAAATATTATTTCATATTTCAATCAAAGTAGCCTGATAAATAAAAATGATGGTTGCTATTACAATAAATTATTATTTCTGTTATTTTGTTTATTCAGTTTACAGCGTTAAAATGTTAAATACAAAATGCATTTATTTACAACTAAAGAGTATGCAGATATCGTCCCTGTATACAGGGTGTTTCAGAAAGACCTCCCGTAAATTCAGGGGTGATAGTACGACAAAAAATAATTTTTTGTCGTATGAACTATCTTCTTCTATCTTCTCTCTTCTATCTATCTATCTTCTCTCGTTTTCGAGATACAGAGCGACAAAATAAATTTCTTTAAACAGAATTTTTACGAAAATTTCCAAACGGTGTGAAATATTTTTATGAAATTTGGTATTCCGGGGTTTTTAAGGACGCCAAATACGCTGGTCTAATTATTTATTGAATATTTCATAGAGGGCGCTAGTTACGCTACATTCCTATTACATTTTAGAATCTAATTTTTTTAAGGTTAGGTGCAATTTTATTTTCTAAAAATAATGTACCCTTGTTAGAACTTCCTAATGTGAATGGTTTTCGAGAAAAAAAACTTTCCATATTTGAAAAATATTTAATAAAAAGAGTTGAATAGAGTACTAATAGTCTGATCGCTATATAAGACTGCATGATATTAAAAAATCGTGTTGTGTGGTGTTCAAGTCTGTTTTAGATTTCTGATGGATGAATGATAAACTGATGTCGAATACCCGGAATCAGAATAGGTACCCAGAAAATTTCATACATCTACGAAATTATTGCCGATATGTTTTCAAATAACTTTCTGAAGATTGTCTTGGGATGCTAAGAAAAATATATTCCATAAAGTATGCGACATAAATTTGGTTGTTCTTATACAGCGCAAGTCAAGGTCAGGGCCAATATTTTTTTAATATTCTACAAAAAGTTTCAAATAAAAGCAAGCATATTGTAGTAAAATATTGTAATAAATTCTTGTTAGATAATAATTTTCTTACCTTCATTTGCTTATACTGCTTCGCTTCTTCTTCTTTGTATCCTATTTCTTTTGTTTGGGCGCCAGCTCACATGAGCATATAGTTGCAATTTAGTTTAAATTTTGTTTGCTATGTATATAGAGAAAGACTGAAATTAAGATAAAAGCAAATTTGTTTAACATAAGTAATCTTACCTCAGAGTGAGGTTCTGTGAAGGTTTGTATTTTGATTTTAAAATATATATTGACCAATGAATTTAGATAATTGATCTTGAGAAAGGAAAAAAAATGTATTTGAATTTTAATTGACCACAGTTATTCTATTTCTTGTAAAAAGTATTCCTAACTAATTTAATTACTCTGATCCACTATATTTTAAATTAAATAAATTATGTGATTAGCTAACACTCAATTTATTTTATATTATTCCAACACCAAAAATTTGTTAATCTTCTGTAAATAGAAGTATCCTTAACCTACCCTACGCCAATTCCTATCCTATAACTTAAAATTAAACAATAATCTGAAAAATATGGATATTCAATATTAAATTTTTCACAATTCTGTATAATATTAGTTGTGTATACCTCTTTACACTATCCGATACACTAATTTCTTTTCTTCGGTTCCTGATCTCCTCAAGTTCTTTTAGGTATCCTCTAAGCACAGTTACTGTTCTTTACTTGAATATTCATATTCTTCCTTGTTGTTTGTCTTCTTATTTATATCTCTATATTATCAATCCCTGCTGGTGATTTGAGTTAGATTTATATCGACACGAATCTGGGTAATTCTCTATAACAGTATAACTTTGTTTCGTTATTGGACTTACTTAGGTTTGTATCGCCCGTAATCTCCAATTAATATGGATCTTGAAACTGTTTTCTTATATTCTTTCTTATAAATGGTTTTTCCTTTACTGAATACTTTTGTTTCTTGTTAGCAATAAAATTATCTTCGTTTTTTTATTAAATATTTTACTTTTCAGAATTCCAGCTGGCATCTATCAATTTATTAATTTAATTTTATAAATTTTTTGTGTGTCCTGTACACAAGACAAGTTCTTAAGGATTTATGTACATTTTTAATGCTCCTTTATTTAACATATTTGTACAGTAGATTATAGTCAAGAAACTGTAAATAATAAAAACTTAAACATTTTTTGGAGAAATGCCATTATTTTACTGATCAATTCTTTAGACAAAAAAAATGTGTCTGTGAAAAGTAATTTAAAATGTCTTCCCTATTGTTTTGTTTAAAATAAACGGTTAACGCTGTGTATATCTTTCGAACAATTAACAATATATGCGAAAACATACATACACGATTTTCTTAACTCTCAGAGATCAAATGAATTCCTTCCCAATCTTACTAGTTGATTTGCCTTGTGCATTTAGGATGTCAAATGCATCTTCGACATAAATCTAAACTTTATTTGCCTTCGCTACAACGAACTAATGCAAAGAATAGCCGCCGCAGGAAATACATGAAAATTTATTTCCCCATACTTAAAGCAAACTTCAAAGAGCTTACAAAAAAGAAAATAACTATCTAGTAATTTTTCGAAATTGCTCCACGGGATACATATATTTTAAAATGAGGGATGTCAGGTGCCCCTATAAGATCACGTCAATAAAATTATATTGGCAATTTACCGTAATTTGATGCTAGAAGAACAGATATCCATATCTTTATGAGAGCAGTATCTTACAGAAGGTGTCAATGTATGACAACCGAATTTATTATAAGGGGTTCTCATTTCTAAGAGGATTTCCGTTGTAGATGAAGGAAAGTAATGAAATTTGAATTTCAAGAGTGCGCATCACTTGCAGTAAAGTTTTACAACGATTCCATTTTAAATAGTTATTAGGGATTTTATGAAGCGGAAACATGATTTTTCTTTTCAGAATCATTTCAACCAGCAGAAGCTACATATTAAAGACAGTTTCTTATTTCATTTCTAGTTTTAATAAAAGCTGCATCTAATGCTATTGGCTGTTGTTGGTGCTGCCAACTTAGAGACCATACAGTGTAAAAGTATTTTGAGGAATTTCATTGAAACGTGATAAACAATAAACGTAATTATTAAGTGTATTTATTTATTTTATTAATTAATTGATTCGCAATATTTCAATATTATATGGGACTGCACTTACTAGAACGGCTCTATTTGAGTTTGAATCATAAAGAAATAATACGAGAAAAATATTAGAGAATTCTGAGATATAATTAAGTAAGTACTAAAAGCTAATGATCCTTATACAGTTTGCTTAGCTGTCCAAACCAAGAGAGACCACGTATTAGATATCTCCATGATATAGGCGTAAATTATTTATCATCAAAAACATTAGTATGATTAATTACTAGAGCTGTTTAATTATCACGGCTATTAAAGTAATGTTATATTGACAACTAAAATTATGGTATGGGTTAAACGTTCCCACTTTTAGAACGCTGAACTGTAACATTATTCATTTACCGAAGGGAATACGAAAAATAATTAACAAAAAGAAAATTCAGGTATTTGTGGGAAAGAATGTTACATATATTTATGTAACTGCAGATGAGACTTACAATATAAAACAAAATAAGTAAGGAAAAAGTTGACTCAATTCTTATATAGAGTGTCCCATAAGTTACACAGGATTTGAATTGCGCTCCATTTTCATTCTGATGAGTTGGCAGCATCTTGCAGGGTCACATGTAGTAAACATATTGCGGTTAGACAAAATGTAGTGCGAGAAAGTACACTAACTCCCTTGTTACTTATAATACAGAAAAAAAGTTTACATAAAAGTTGTACAGAATCAAGAAACCTAAACTACAAAATTAATTTCAAACATACAGGGCGATGAGTAAAAACGGGACACGCCAGACATTACATTTTTTAAATGGAACACTCTGTATATTTTTAAACAGTTGGATTTCTGCGAAAATTCTATATATGGCAATATAAACAGTTTATCATTTTAGTGCGGGGTTGCCAAGTTATGTAGAAAATTCTTAGAATTTTGGAAAAAACATGACCTCGAAGAAGTTGTATTAACTTTCAACTACTAACACTTGGAGCAAAAATATTTGACAGAGTTATAGGCATATGTTATACAAAGGCTCATATATTAGCTAATATCGATATTTTATACGGGGCATTTTTTTATAAGACGATAATTTTTAGAAAGTTTAAACTTGATTTTCTAAAATTTTTCAAATGGAACACCCTATATTTTATTGTTTTATTTTATTCGCATATCACTCCACTTCAACTTTTATTAAGCATGTTCTATACCTAAAATTGGTAGTTTTTAAGAGATGGCAACATTTCTGAAAAATCTTAATTATTGTTAATTTCGGTCGCACAAGATGGCTTTGGAAAAAACTGGCACATTGTGTCAACTTGTCAGTTCATAATCTATTAGTTATTTATTAGTTGGTATTCATAAAATAATTTGATATTACAATGAATTTTTCTAAAGAAGAAATGGTGGATATGATTTATGTATTGGAAGCTGCTGATAGAAATTGTTTACTCGCAACAAGAATTTATAATCAGAGATATCCAGATAGAAGACAACCACGTGCAAATACCTTTGAAAAATTAATGGTACGTTTTGATACTACTGGCAATGTTTCTTATGAAAAACATGATAGAAAAAATACTATTGTGGATGATGAGAATGAACTAAATGTTCTGTTAAGTGTTACTGAAGATCCGCATATAGGCACTAGAGCAATTTCAAGGCAAACAGATATAAGCAGGACATCGGTAAGGCGGATTTTAAAGAAGCACAGGATGCATCCATATCATATCCAGTTTCACCAAGAATTGAATAACCACGACTATGAAAGTCGCTTGGAATTTTGTAATTGGGCCCAGAGAAAAATGAATGAAGATAGGCTTTTTTTTAATTGTGTGCTTTTTACTGATGAAGCAACGTTTCACAAAAATGGAAGCGTGAACAGACACAATTTTCATTATTATGCTTCTGAAAATCCGTTGCTTATAAGGACACATAGTCAAATCCGGTGGTCACTCAATGTTTGGGGCGGGATTATTGGACATTACGTTATTGGGCCTTATTTTTTCGACGAACATTTAACAGGGCAACTATATCTTCATTTTCTACAAAATACTATGGAAAATTTATTAGAAAATATTCCGCTAAATATTCGTCAGAGGATGTGGTATTTACATGATGGAGCCCCTGTACACCACACGCAGGAAGTTCGTAGATTCTTAAACAATGAATTTCCAGAGAAGTGCGTTGGAAGAGGTGGACCAATTAGTTGGCCTGCTAGGTCGCCTGATCTGACAAAAATGGACTATTTTCTGTGGGGATATGTAAAAGATCGGGTATATCAAACTCCCCCTACTACTAAAGAGGATATGAAAAACCGAATTCGACGAGTTTTTCAAAATATCAACATTGATATTCTGAATAATGTTAACACCACATTTGAACGACGTGTAGAGCTATGTCTAAACCAAGACGGCCGTCATTTTGAACACTTGTTGTAAAATTAAATATTTGATTTATTTTCGTATCTATTTTGTTATTTTATTTCCATTTAATAAATAAACTATGTTGTTATGTTCTATTAAGACTTTTTTATACACAAATATGTAGTATAATTAAATTATTTTATAGTATAGACAAGTTGACACAATGTGACAGTTTTTTCCAAAGCCATCTCGTGCGACCGAAAATAATAAAAATTAAGTATTTTCGGAAAAGTTGCCATATTTTAAAAACTAAAAAATTTAGGTATAGAACATGCTTAATAAAATTTGACGTGGAGTGATATGCGAATAAGATAAAACAATAAAATATAGGGCGTTCCATTTGAAAAATTTTAGAAAATCAAGTTTGAACTTTCTAAAAATTATCGTCTTATAAAAAATGCCCTGTATAAAATACCGATATTATCTAATATAGGAGCCTTTGTATAACATTTGCCTATAACTCTGTCAATTATTTTTGCTCCAAGTGTTAGTAGTTGAAAGTTAATACAAATTTCTTCGAGGTCATGTTTTTTCCAAAATTCTAAGAATTTTCTCATAACTTGGCAACCCCGCACTAAAATGATAAACTGTTTATATTGCGATATATAGAATTTTCTGAGAAATCCAACTGTTTAAAAATATACAGGGTGTTCCATTTAAAAATGTAATGTTTGGCGTGTCCCGTTTTTACTCATTGCCCTGTACGTTTGAAGTTAATTTTGTAGTTTAGGTTTCTTGATTCTGTACAACTATTGTATAAACTTTTTTTCTGTATTATAAGTAACAAGGGAGTTAGTGTACTTTCTCACACTAATGGCCCACCCTGTATAAAGGGTTGTGGTTTCTCATCCATTTATTGGAGGTAAGTAAACAAACAAAAATAAATTATGGATGGTATTACACTTGGTTTTCAGTATTTCTGATTTTAAAAAATGAAATAGTTTACTAGTCATGTGTTTTAATACACTTATCCATTATCTCAGTTTGCGAAAACTTATTAAAAATGTAACCCAATAAAATACAAATAATTATTAACAGGTCGTGTAATATGTATAACTTTATGGAAAACTAGGCCTTTATCACCAATTCTGATAAATTTAGAACATTCACTTTTCTAAAAACATTCATCAGCTTTTGATTAAACGTCGTAGGTATACCCTGAAATGTGTTAATTTAACTTAAAATGTTCATGTTTGGGTTGACCAGGAGAATCATTTCCGTATATCTTATTCTGGTGTTTCTCATATCCGCTACCGCCGAAAATGGTTTCTACAACTCACTGAAAAACATATTTATGTATCCCCTTCCGGCTACAATTGGCGAAGGGTAAACTACATCATTGTATTTCACATGATAAATATTTTCAGGCTTCATTTAACTCCCTTTATTTCGTAACGAATATGTCAAGAAATGAAACCAGTAACTACAAATATTTAATAGTTGTTTTTAAATATATTTTATATATCAAAAGTGACGGCTTTTGTAATTACTTTTAATTCAATTTTTAAAGCATTTTTGCCATAACAAAAACAGGTGCATTTGATATTTGATATTATAAATACTGACTTCTCGCTTTGAGGTAATTTTCCCACTAATATCTAGTTCGACGTTGACATAGTTTAATGCAATTTTTTAATCAAATTTATAAAATTATTAGCAACTAGTTCAAATACGGTTTGAAAGTTTTTACATAATTTGCATATATTGTATTTACACCACCACCATCAAAAGTATTAGTATTAAATCTGTATAGCCTTGTCGCTTGTGAAATTTATGTTAATTATTTTAGCAATGTAGTCACATATTAAACCTATAATGATTTATTAAATAATGCGGTATTGTTATATACAGATACATATTTTAGATTACTAGAGCAGAAATGTAATTAAAAATTAAGTTTGTGCACCTAAAAAATTAAATGAACAACTTCAGCATAGTGAAACATTTAAACAAATCCGAAATATGTTGGAGAATATTTGATTTTCAAGATTCATTTATAGTATTCGCTAAACTACATGATATCTAATCAATCGTAAATATGTAGGTCTTTTTATTAGGTTTACTACAATTTTAATTTCCTATGTAACAATCTGCAAAGAATTTAAAACGCTGTTTATCATGAATACAATTTTAAAATAATAACACTGACTTATACACTGTTGATGTGTTTGAATTACTAATAAAATTTTTATAATTTCATTCGAAAGATATTATCTAATTATCGAATTTCAGTAAAGGTATATTTTTTCAATAATTTTTAGGTTTCAGATTAAAAAAAATGACGTTGAACGTATAAAAAAAATTGTGATTAACTGAATGATTTTTTAGTTTAGTGGTTTTTCTCTTACCACATTTTACAGTTGCAGGATTGTATCTGTATTCTCTTTGAGAATAATTGAGAAATATGTAGTTTATTTAAGTTTATATTGTATATACAATTATTTTATTTCAGTAAGTACGATTTGTATTTCAGATTACTCAATTCTAGTTCAGAAAAGTTAATGAAACAGACTTTCTTAAATAAATTTAACTAACCTGCAATACAGTTGACACTTACTGTCTGGAAAAGATGTAGTAGATAATGGTTTAGTAGTTTCTCTTCTTATGGTGTCGGTGGCCTTCACAGCTGACTCGCGTTTTGAACTGTTCAGTTATTTACGGAACCTTACAGTAGTTGGTGTCGCGTCGATACCTTTCTTTTTTACGTCTGCTGTAAATTGTATGCGCCGTGTATACAACTATTAGTCGGGGGGAAAAGTGAAGTAAAATGCCAAAAGAGAAAATAAATAAACGGGAATTATTTCAAATATGGTTTGACAGTTAACCCAAAGATTACAGGGACATACGTACTAAAGGAAATGACCTGTTTTGTACTGTGTGTGAACGCATTATAAATTTTTGTTACAAAGCTGAAAGTGACAAGACATTATTGAACTATCCCTAAATGAACAATTTGATATAATGGATGATGTACAGAAAAATATATACGATGCCAATAATATACGGCCAGTCAATAGTACGATAAAAGAAAAAATGCAGAGTGTTGGAAAAAATCCAGGATACACCATTTTGGAAAACATATGTAAAGTTTTATCTGGTACATATCAGGAGTTACCAGCAAATATATTAATATATAGTTCATGTCTCAACAATTTCTCATGCTGTCCGTTGTCAACAGTAGACGTTGAACGATCATTTTCCCTACACAAGTTAATATTAAGTGATAAACCTCGCCGTTTCACTAAAGAAAACTTAGAAATGCACGTACTAATATGTTTTAACTCCTTCCAATATGCTACGGAAGCCTTGTCTCAATACTAAGGTTTATCGGGTAAGGTGTCATTTAAATTTATATATGTAGGTATTTTATCCTCTATTTAGCCTTGCTCTTTGGTAATAGTACTATGTTGCGACATATTTTCTGTAAACATATTAATATTTTCATTCGTAATCTGACTACGGTCCTGTTAAACTCCACGCCGCACTAAGCCTAATTATTAGTGCACACACCATTTTACGCTATTTTAAATGTATTATTGAGATGGTCCAAACAAAAAAAATGATAAAACAATTGAGATCAAACAATGCCAAAATTCTAAGTAAGTAATTAAAAGACTCCTGTTTGATGTTATTGTGTCTAACAATTCTTTACAATATTTTCAAAATAGTAGATAGAATAGCTATAGGACAAAGTCTGTTCAAATGTACAATCAGGATATATTTTGGAACTGGAATAGCCCTTCCGTGCATTTATTTGGGAAAACGGAATTTTTAAAGTATAGAAAGAGAAAGAAATTTAATTACAAATGTGTATTTTGAATGTAACACTTGTTTGCATTATAGCGGTTTTATCTACCTCCCCGAAGTTAATAAAATTTTAAAAATTTGTCTTAAGGTAATTTTGGTAATGTAAGCCCGGGTTCGATCAAAAAAAGATATAAACGTAGTTGTGGCGAAAAATATGTGATCGTCATGAGGAATACCTACGTTGTATACATCTATTTTAATTGACCGGAAGGCGCTGGCAACTAACTTTAAAGAGGGGAATTATGTTTTAACTGTATAAAACAAAAGCAGAGTAAATACACCTAACTTTATTATTTACGTACAACAGTCTTCAAATTAAACGTGAGATCAATAGAAAGAACAACAAAAACATTAACATCCATTTAACATAAAATGAGAGTGCCAGGCTCACCTAGAGCTCCTGTGAGGAAAGAGCATGGCAGAGAAACCCACGATCGTTGCTCTAACTACCCAAATATAAATACAAAACAACCGCTAACAAAAGGCATAAATTAAGACTCTTTGCTAATGAGAAATAAGACCTGACTTATTTAATGTGTCACTAAATATCACCTCACTCGAATTAGACATACACACTTCCAAGTAAAACTGAAGAGATTTGGTGTTAGTTAGCAGGGCCGGAAGGTACTGGATACGGGAGGCAATCCAGCTATAGTTGAGACTTCGGAAGATCTGTTTTAGCAATTCTTTTTTTGTATTTAATTATTCTCTTTTTTAGATTCGCTCCTCAAGGGCGAAAATGTTAGTGAATTCAGCAAGGCCCTTATATGCGTCTTGACATAAAGTGAGCACAAGAAATGCTTTATTACTTGTTTTTCGAACAACGTAATCATGATAGAACAAGTTAAATGTGAAACAAAGGAGTTGTTATTGCAATATCTGGGCAGTCACGACAATATATGTATATTTTAACATGTAATAAATAATGAGCAATCATTAATAATAATTGTAACAATTTTACGTTAGAGAAATATACGCCCCTGAGCATAAGACAATGAAGGCTAAACATATACAGAATTATTATCATGAAACGTCTATAAATCATCACAATCATAAGATTACATAGAACAATTAACAACAAAGTACTTAGCGAATAATTACCTGCTAATTAATACCGGTTAAACACTTTAATTTTTCACTACTTATATATTTTCACCATGTACCGCTCGTCTTACTTTTCACTTTCCGCTGTTCTCACATCAACTATCTAGGCTTCCTTCCAGAATACCCCACCTAAGCGTTTGTTTTTGCGCTTCCTTCTACCAACTGTCAATATTACGTTTTCATTATTGTGCAACACCCATGTAACAGGTGACGTCGAAGTTGATACGATAAGTACGATTTTGCACAGTAATAACAAAGTCTCCAAGTCCCAGACACAAACAGTACAGTGCCATTTATTTTTAGAAAACTTTTATTAATTTGCATTAATTCCGACTTTAAATTGAAAAGTTGTTATTGTTTTTAAAGTCAGCAATATGATTTATTTTCCCCTACTGTTTGTCGTTAATATTTAAAAGTGTAGGTTGGAAATAATTATTTTGCTCGGTATATGTTGGTTTGGTAATTCTCTTATATCACCTCAAAATCTTTAAAATTAAAAATAAAAATGTCAGAGCTTGTAATAAAATATGTTTCTTAAATATTTAGTAAATAGGACAAATATTTTTTAGGTAGAAAAACAATTATACAATCTAGTTATGTTGCATTGTTTAACAGTATCGTTTCAAAATGCAGTTTTTCTCAAAATGTCATTTGTTTGAATTAGCTTAATATTTTTAATATAACGTTTACTAAGTTATAAAATCTATTCTATTGCAGATCTTCTTTTAGCTAATTGCGGTACATACTTTAGTTGCAGTACATACCCACCACAGACAAATATTATTTATCTTCCAACTTTAAAAGCTAACTCGAAAGTTGAGAGAAGTTTCTCCAACGTAAAGTTTTTTCCGGGAAACACTTAATTTCGACGTTCAATTCAGCCGCTTTCGTATGCAGCCCATGAGATAGTATTTTAGTATTGGGGCGTCCGTCCAGCAATTAGAGCAGGGGGTTAGGTCAATGTGGAGTACGACTGTGGGCTGAATATCAAGTAAGCCAAGTTGGGACCATGCTGGGTATCACCGCAAACATTAAAGGTCTGGAACAATTTGGTCTCGCTGTTGTTACAGCAGTTATCTGCTTTTCGTTCGAACTTTAAATTTTGCGCTTGGCGTTGCCTTGCTCGCATTATTGTCGTTAGCCAGTTGGTTAAAATACTGATGGGATCATTCGCAATATTTACTTCATGTAAACAAATTACAAATACCTATTACATTGTGCGAGATCTTGATTTGTTTATAGTACGCTGTAAAGTTAACTCATTATTGAGTATATTTGCACTACTCTTTGTGACAAACAGTCGCATGAAATTGTTGTAAACAAATTAGTTTTTTGGTTTTTCAAATCATAGTATTGATTTTATTATTTCGTAGCTTACTAATAAATTACAATATGTAACTCAAGATAATCTTAGGTCAACTTGCGTCATTTTCAGTAAAGGAATACCTCAGGGATAAGTGCTGGGGCCTATTCTGTTCTTCATTTCTGTCAACGGTTTCTTTCTGTAAATGATACTTTATTAACTATTCAATTTGCTGCTGATACGATTATTACGTAACAAAATTTCAAAACATTTATATTTGCTCAACACGTATCTCTTGTAACTTTGATGACAGCATATAACGGCCTTATTCAGTCCGTGATATACTGTTTTCTTTTGGGATCATGCTACTTCTGCCTGGAATGTCCAAGGAAGGCTATACGAATAATCAAGTTGGTCTCAAGTTTGGAGACGATTGCAGAGACAATTTTATTCAATATAAATTATTAACGCTTCCTTATCTATATATTAATCAATCAATGTTTATTATATGTAAAAATGGAGCATTTACAATACGAAACGAGATTCACTCTCATTTTACAAGAAACGGGGATACGCTTTATAATAACTACCTTAGACTCAATGAAACAAGAAATGGAACTAGATACTGCGGTGTCAAATCTTACATGTTACCACAGGAAATAATACTGTTAAATACTATGTGTTTCAAGCGTAAAGTTAAACAATCTCTAATAGATAAAGCGCTCTATAGTTTTATGGAATTTTTAAGTAGTAATGATTCTATATTATAGATGTTCTGAAACCTGAAATCACCTGAAATGCAGGGATTTTTCTCTCTTTGCATTGTATGGATTAGTGCTATTGTAATGTTATAAGTACTCGTATGTTAGTTACAACATTTAATGTATACATTCTATGTTAATGTATTTTAATTGATTAAGTCATTTTAAGATTTGTCATACCCGTATAGTTGAATGTTAGATTTTTTCACGCATTTCACTTACACCTTTTATATTGTTTTTTTATTATTCCTGTTTGTTCTTACGACACTGTTTGCTATTTTCCTTTTTTGTATTACTATTTTCCCTTTCTTTTCTATTCATGAGGGTATCCCAAATTTCACGCAGAAGTAATTTTTATAGAAACCACAGATTTTTAAGTAAAAATTGTAAATTTTTTATTGATTCTTAAAGTATACTGTATAGGGAATAGCATATCGTGTAAATGGCCTCTAATTATGCACTCTATTTTCGAAATTTTCCATGACCGTTTTGCATAAATGCGGCTACATTTCGTTTATACAGCGCTCAATGTCCTTCTTCAAGGTGTGGGTGGTCGTGAGCTTGTTGGCATAAACCTTCAACTTCAAAAAACTCCAAAGAAAAAAAGTAAAACGGCAGTAAATCGCGTGATCTGGGCGGCCAACTATGATCACCAAAACGGGAAATTACACTACCAGGAAATAACTGATGCAGCAATTGAATTGTCTTTCGGGCTGTGTGGCAAGCGACACCATCTTGTTGAAACCATATGTTGTCTACATCCATACCTTGCAACTTAGGTAGAAAAAACTGGATTATCATGTCGCGATTAGTGAACGACATTAACTGTTATTACTAGGCTTGGTGTACGTGCAGAGTCTAACAGAGGAGGCGTGGGGGTCGGTGACCTTCACAGCTGACTCGCGTTTTGAACTGTTCAGCTATTTACAGAAACTTGTAGTATTTTGTGTCGCGTCGATACCTTTCTTTTTTACTTCTGTTGCAAATTGCATTCGCCGTGTGTATTTAAATAACTATTTAAACATAATAGTAACATAATTTATATTAACTATTAGTTGGGGGGGGGGGAAGTGAAGTAAAATGCCAAAACAGAAAATAAATAGATGGGAATTATTTCAAATGTGGTTTGACAGTGACCCCGAAGGTTACAGGGACATACGTATTAAAGGAAATGACTTTTCTACTGTGTGTGAACGCATTATAAATTCTTGTTACAAAACTAAAGTAACAAGACATTTGAAGAGCCATACGTCCAGCGCTGAAGACTCTGTATTTTTCTATGAACTTACAGACGCCTTTCTTTCGAACAATATTCAATTAAACAAACTAGAGGACCTTAAGTTCCATATTTCCGTAAATTCGAATCACATGGACTATCCCTAAATGAACAATTTGATATAATGGGTGATAATCAAAAAAATATAAACGATGCCAATAATATACGCCCAGTCAGTAGCACGATAAAAGAAAAAATGCAAAAAATGTTAGAAAAAAATCCAAGATACACCATTTTGGAAAACATATGCAAAAATTTTATCTGATACATATCAGGAGTTACCGACAGATATACTGATATATACCTAGTTCCTGCCTCAACAATTTCTCATATTGCGCGTTGTCAGCAGTAGACGGTCATTTTCCCTACACAAGTTAATATTAAGTGATACACGTCGCCGTTTCACTAAAAAAAACTTTGAAAACCACGTAGTAATATGTTTTAACTCCTTTCAAAATGCCACGGAAGCCTTGTCTCAATACTAAGGTTTATTGGGTAAGTGGTGTCATTTAAATTTGTATAGGTATTTTATCCCCTACTTAGCCTTGCTCTTTGGTAATAGTACTATAATGCGACATATTTTCAACATTTTTTCATTCGTAATCTGACTACGGTCCTGTTAAACTCCGCGCCGCACTAAGCCTAGTTATTACCTGACCAGCCGCATTTTCGAAGAAGGATGGTCCGATGATGCCTTCAGCCCAAAATCCGCACCAAACAGTGGCGCGTTGTGGATGCATTTGTTTCTCAACAATAACTTGTGGATTTTCTAAACCTTAAATGGACCATTTTGCCCAACGAGATGAAAATGAGCCTCATCGCTAAAGATGATTTTGAAAAAGTCAGCCATTTCTGTTACTCCGTAGTCCATTCAACAAACTCTCTTCGCTCTGCGTTGTCAGTAAGTTTCCATTCTTAAGTCAATTGAAGTTTGTAAGCATGAAGATGCAAATATTTCGTGAGAATAGCTTCTCGAAATGTCTAGTTCTTGACCACGGTGCCGAATTGATGTTTCTAGACTCTCAGCAACACTCTCACGAACTGCTTCGATGTTTTGTGTTGAACGATTTGTTGAAGGACGGCCAGAGTGATCACTGATTAATCCAATCTAACTAAATTTTTCAATTAATTTTTTCACAGTTGATGAAGTTAAATCACTATTCCGACTATTTTGTACGAAAAATGAATAAATAATACATTTAGAATATCAGCATTTGAATAAATGTTAACGTTTTCCATTCTTTAACAATAAATAATACTCAAATAAACATTCACTCTATGTGTTAGATTGACAACAATAAACTGGTGACAGATTAGGTGCTTGTTTTGAAGTTCCATTAAAAATTTCACAGCCATCCTCCCAAGAAATTAAGCGATATCCGTTGACTGCACGAAAAACAGTAAATACCTTAAAAAGCAGCAGAGATAGGTATAGGGAACCATTATACCATTCGAAAGAGAACACAATTTTTCATCAGGTTACGCAAAAATATACAATGTGTTCCATTAAAAAAAAAATAAGTTAAATTAGTTTAAAGTTGACTAAATTCGGCATTAAATTTCTACCACCTGTATGAAATTAAGTCATTTTGAAATTATGGCAGAGAAGCTTAGAGTTTCAGTTATGTCCCCTATAAATTTTATCGCTCTAACTTTATTATTGTAAAATACACATCTTTGTGAATTAGACAGTGGTTTTTTAATTTTTTTTTGAAAAATAATTAAATATTCAAAAACGGTTAACTTTAAGAATAGAAAATGTGTATGAAAGTTCATCTAAAAATTGACGTAGAATCCAAAATTGCAATAACATACAGGGAATTCTATTTAAAATAACGAAGATGACGTCAACGTCCCGTATAACCGAAAGCGTTAGGTGGACGCCATTATTTTAGTTGAGAAGGGTATGCCCGAAAACACTATTGCCCAAATATTCAAAATTAAATTCGAAGCATGTCTAATGTCTCATCACTGTGGGACATCCTGTATATTTTAAAGGTTTGATTTAATATTAAATAAGTGTTATATGAATTTTACTTGAACATTCCATGGCATCAGGTTACCATGGAAAGTTCAAGGAATTTTACCATACTTTTTATTACAGTGACCGCACAAATGGCGCAAAGTTCAAATCTTGCGTTAATTTTGGGTTACCCTTATGTATCTCAACACCAATAATAAAATAGGTAAACAAATAAATAATATGTCACCATTCTCCCCCATAAATCTTCAGCCTCTGTATTAATTAGGGTTTCTGGTCGAGACTTCTCGAAGCGAGAATTCCCGGGAAATCTGGGCTTACTCGAGACGAGAAAAAAGTGTCGAGAAATCGAGAAATTTAAAAATCACGCGCGTCGTAAGTTCTTGACTGGAGTTCGTTTCGTTCATGCGTTCAATTCGTTTCTCGACAAATAACTGAGCGGTTAAAGTGGTTTCTCTACCAGCTCATGATTTATTTATTTTAAGTTTTTAAGGCTTTAGTTTACTTTGATGATTCTTATTTTTTAATGTATCTAGTTATAAGACTGTGTAGAAATTTTATTATAAGCAGATACCTAATGTTGATGTTGATTATGAAATTATTTAGTCCCTGTTCCTTTAGTTGATTATTTTATTTTTGTTTTGTTAATTAAAAGATTGTGATTATAAGTGATAAATTAATAGGAAGAACGCTTCTGTATCTTTAAATTAAAGCTTGTTTTTTTAAGATTTCTTCGGTTAAATTCCTTATTTACTATTTATTTAATTAAAAGACTGCATGATTAATGATTATCAATAATTATTATTGGAAGAAAACTACGATTCAAAAACATTGAAATAAACATAAGTATATTGAAAGCGTTTAATAAAAAAACAAGTTAAAGGTTTTTAAGAAGAAACTCAAAGTTTAATTTAGTTTTGTTACTAGAAGCAGAAACATAAGTAATTAATAAAAATACTGAATAAATAATAAATGTTAATGATGTTTGTTAAGTATAATTGCATGTTTATATTTCTCATTGCAATACCAAAATTATGACTTTTTTAAGTTTTAGAAATTTATCGAGAATTCGAGAATTCCCGGGAATTCCTAGTCGAGAATTCTCGAGACCCGAGAAAAAAAGTAGGCCGAGAAATCAGAAACCCTAGTATCATTGCAATTATTATAAGGAATAGTTATAGTATTATTATACAATTGTTAATAATATAAATAAAATTTCCACTTTTCGATTAAATTATAATATGTATATATAATTCAAAATTGAAAGAATTATCTGCGCGAATTGATAAAGACTGTATTTCCGGACAAGTCTTTGGCGAACACCCAAACAAACGAGAATATTGTCACAACTTACCACTGGTTTCAATCTTCTGCAATTTAGGGTTCAACAACGATTTCTCTTCAAAAATAACCATAGGCTTTGCATCAACGATAACAACAATAAAAACACAACACCACCAGGCCTGGTACTACGACACGTTCTAGTCGACTTCTACGTTTTTCGATCTTCGTTTTGCGCAGTTGCGACAAAATAATTCGTTTGGGTGGTTTAACCGCGCCAATTAGAGTTATAGCAAACGAAAAAGGATTAAAATAATATTGTTACAAGTTATAACTATTTTCCTACTAACTAAACTAATTTAAAACTAACTATCCTAAACATAATATTTAATATTTTACATATTATTGAAACACTAAATAAATAACTATATATTGGTCTTCATAAATTTTATAGCCACACAATAAGACTGCGACGCCGGGAATCTGTTTTGCAGGGGTCGTTTTTTGAGAAAATGAAATCAAGAAAAATTAGGGAACCCGTCCGAGCCACGATATTTCTAAAAATCCAAATCTTAACTGTCAGATTATTCGCTTTTGGTTGAAAATATCTCTGCGAATAACCCTCCGCGGATAATTTATAGCAAAGCAAAAAAATATATTTTAGTAATTCCTGCCACGATAGAAATAAGGAGTAATACATCATCTGATGTAATATTGGAAAGGAGACGAAATGCTGAAGATCATTATTCTTGCGACCTTTTGACAAAGAAATACGTATCAGATGCGTCAAATAGGGTTAGGCGCAGGACGTGTCTCTCGTCGACATGTTCATCCCCAGTGAATAATGGATTGGATTCGGCACCAAGTCTGACAAGTGGACAACATGTTGATAAGGTTCTAAATTTACTACTGCTGGCTATATTTTATTCACGTTCCTTATCGCCCTAATTTTATTGCACCGACGCTATTAGCGATAGTATATTAATTAAGGGAGGTTTTGCCTTACAGTTAATAATATTTCTCGGTGATTTATTAAGTTTTAATGAAAAGCGTCTTGATGATTCTAAGTCTAGTTTATGAATCTCGCAAACCATTATTTCTTTTTGATTGTCAAAGAAATCAAATTTCTGATGATAATAAAATCGGATTTGTATACAAAATGCGCTGGTAACGACTAATAAAACAGTTAATTACTTAAAATCATTTAGAAATGAAAATAAAATGAGAAAAAAGACTGCGAAGCTGTAATACCACTCACAATATACAGGGTGTTAGAAGTTTGGCCGCTTTAATTTTTACAGAGGGTAGTATACATTAAAATAAACAAAAAAAACCTTACCTATATGACTTGGGTTCTAAACTCAACCATATCCAAGAAAAGAATTATCAAAATCTACAACTTAATGTACAAAAGTTCGATTAATTAAGGAATATTGACATAGTGCATAGAATACCTTATAATACAATGTTCATCACTTTTTTTAACTTCTTTATGCTTAATTCTAAAAAATAATTAGCGTTATAATAAATTTTAAATTCGAAAATTCGATAAAATTCATATCGAGCAATGTGACAACGGCTCGGCGGAGAAACGAGGTACTAAGCTGTCCAACAATACGCAATTCAGTTGGTATCTGGAATTGGACCGTGTAAATTATTTTTAATACGCATGATTATTTGGATGACGTGAATCTTTGGGTACTTTAATTATATATTTTTCAAATTCAGTATTTGATTAAAAGTTAAGTTCCTGTTTGAAGAGATAATTACTAAAATTCGAGCCAAAATTTAAGCACAACACTATCTAAACTCTATCGATACATTTTATTTTATTTATTTAAATACTGAAAAACAATTGTCTAGAAATGTTTCACAATAATAGTTGTTTACATTTTCTCCATAGCACAAGTCTGCCGCGTGCACACGTGGTATGCACCAGCTCATTTATGATTACTCTATCTCATGCTGAAATAATGGCAGTCAAACTTTTTACACCCTGTAATACTTACATACAGAATTGGAGATATTTAAGAGTAGTGGTATTTATCTCCTTTCTGGAAATACAATTTAATCGAATACTTCATTAGGAAATAATAATATGTCAAATTTTATTTAAATCGAATCAATGAGCTCGGACCGAAAGTCAGTTTTTCCAAATAAAATTGAAAATTTTTCTATTGCGTATTTCAATTCAACAAAGAAAAATGTTAAACTTTTGTTTAAAACATTTTTTTCTAAAATGGTTTTTTTGACCTTTGAAGTTGACGTCGTGCTGTTTCCCGTGAAAGGCTGCTTCCGGTCGGAAGTTGAAAACATCTCTAATCGATCGGGCAAGGCCCATTTACTAATGTAATTTTACAAAAAGAATCATTGCTGTATTCTTACTATGCAGCGTAAGGGGAAAAATATTTTCAGTGGCCGTAGGTCCAAAACAAAGGGATTTCAGACTATGTGCCCATTGAGACTTGATCCACGCGATCAGAACTATCACATAGCAAAGTTTCAGAAAAAAATAGTCCCAAGCCAGTTTCCGTAAGGATTGTGCGGGGTCCATAATTTATTATTTAAATTGTTCCAAATTTTATATATATTTTCCTTGTAGTTGTGGCAAAATCGGAAACTATGAGATATGTCATGGATTTTCGTTAGCAAATCCAAACTCGCATATTTATTTAATGAGCTTTTGAGAAAACTATGCGAATTTGAATTTTCTGGATGTACCTAATAGTTATCATTATAATACTTTTTAATTACTAAACTTGTAATATAAGAAAAAATATAATAAACATAATTTTTGGATCAGTAAATTTAAAATTTTAAAGTTTGTACAGAAAATGTTTTAGGACTACGAAAAATACAGATTACAGTAAAAGATTTTCAAATATTGCATAATCTACCTTGATGGATCATAATAAATTCTGTATTCTTGAGAAGGTTCTAAATTTAATCCTTCTGAATATATTTCATTCTTGTCACACAATAATTTCATTTCACCAGCGCTATTAGCGATAGTAAATTAATTAATAGCAAATTTGGTCTCATAAATATTAATATTTTTTGATATGTTAAGTCATAAATGAAAAAATATCTGAACAATAAGTCTAGAAATATAAACAGACGTTCTCGAGTTCTATACGGTAATTTAATCTCCAAACATGTTTGTGATTTGTACGGCTGTTATTTTTGGAGGTAGAAAAATATGATAAATATATAAGTTGTACGTGTAGATTCTTTTGTGGCATCAAAATTGTATATTAAATCAATCGTGTCATAATAAACCGAAATTTATTTGTTTTTTCTTTAGTAGAACATATTTTTTTATATTTGTATGCAACACATTTGGATACACAGAATTACAGTGACATAAGGTTTTAAGTACCTTAAGTAAATTGTACCTTGAGCATAATTTGCATAGCATAAAGCCTTGCCCTGTTTGTTAGAAGAAAGTGTTCTATGTAAAAATATACAAGATGCTTCGTTAAAAAATACAACAAAAATTTATCTATTTCTTGTAATGATTACTTGTTTGATCTGATACAAAATTTGGATATTTGAGGAAAATATTAAAAATCTTTCATATTTTTCTCTCAAAAATAACAAGTAAGCATTTTGATGTACTATTAAGAATAATATATTATATTTTTGACATTTAAATAAAAATGTTTAAAAATATTCAATTCCAAATGATATTATGTTGAGGAATTCAAATTTATCTGACTAATCCTCTTCATATCTGTACAAATCTCTACAAATTTGACATTAATAGGAAGATAATACCTGAAACTACGTGTGTGGACTTCCCAGATAAGGAAATGATTTGCAGTTTTATATGACACATTTCTTGAATAATGAAAAGTATACTAAAAAGTTATCTCTTTTTCATTTTCGTAATTAAACTTAATCCGTAATCCTTGTAACATCATGCACAGAATTCTAATTTAAGTATAGTTTGATAAACCCATGAATAGAAATTTAAAAGAAAAGCTCTAAATAGATGAATACATATTTAAAAGTAATACATTTTTTTACTAAATTGTAGATTTGCATCTAAATTTAACACGATTACGCGCAAAACCTGATAAGTTCAATTTGAAATCCGTTACCGTAGGAAAGATTGCATTGCCCCTTTTCGAGACGCTTTGCATATCATCAAAGGGGATGTCGCGAATGATAAGAGATAGGTAAGCCATTTACTTCTAAGTAAAATAGAAACTAAAGATAAAAGGTGCGAAGGACTTGCCCCTTCTTTGGATTTTATGCTATACGTATAATTTTATTATAAGCTTGGTAAACATCATTTGTGGAAAATATATCAATTTGTGTTTTCGTATATTTTTTTCTGTAACTCCTGTAAACATAGATTTTATGTCAAAATGTCCGACGTTCAACATATAACATACACTTGCTGTCAACCTCATTGTACCTTAAACATAAGTTTATTAGTATATTCCATAATAAGTGTAGTATAACAAGGTTTTGACCAAAGAGCCGTAGAGGGGGGTTTCGCAATCAGTCGAGTGCGGTACAAACCCACTTGCCACAAGTAGAGTCCGTACAATATTTGTTGAGAACATAAAAAATATAGTACTAACGTAGAATGAAATCTAACATATGAATAATGAAACTGTCATGGCGGCGTCACATGTTAGTTAGCTTCCAAAATAAAAGATGGCGCAGAGAATGCTAACCCTGGGTTGGTTGGTAATGATGTTTGGACTTTGCACGTATTTGAAATTTGACTTTCGTTATCTTTGGTTTCTTTGGTTATCTCTGAAAATTGTAAATTATAGTATTGCAAGAACTGTGTTTATAATTATTTAGTGCTTAAGAGTTTTCTGTTTGCTATTATATGTATTATACTGGGAATATGATGTGTATGTTTTAAGCTATATAGTTTTATTAAAAACCAAACCCATATCTTTACCAACATTATATGGAACACTCATACTCATGTTACTTATATTAATCGATTAGAAACAGTCCACATAAAATGTGTAATTACATATTATTTAAGTTAAATATAGATAAAAATAATTATGTGTATGATGATAAACTCCAACTAATATTTTATGAAGCCTTTGATACTTAGATGCTTACAAAATTTTTAATGGTGGTGAATTGCTTTCTTTATTCAGTTTGAGACATAGAAAATCTAGTGTTAATATTAAGTTTTCTATGGTTAGAAAGTTCCAAACTATATGAACTATTGAATTTAACCCAATATTGTACAAATATTCGGTTATACTCTCCGGAAAGTGAGATTATTATAACAGTCCATGTATAATTTTTATATTTTTACAGCTTACTTGCCAGCTTATCAAGTTTATGAAGCAAATGAATTAAATTGTTGTCATTTTTACTTATTAAATACATAACAAGAAATTGTTTTAATAGTACATGCATAACAACATTCTGTATAAATCAATTAGGATTTCTTGTAGATTCAAAATAAACTTAAAATTATTAAAAAATGTTTTATTTCCTTATCAAAACCATTTACTAAGTATACCTATCTTGGCAAATGTCAAAATTTGAAAAATACTATAATATAATAAATAAGGAGAAATTGTCTGTATTTATTTGTGGCATTATAAATGTTTGTTATAATTTGTATATTTTGCCATAGTTTGAACAATTGTACCGAAGTCAAGGTCAATACTGAAAACTTTTGCCTAATAGTGAGATGCCAGAGACATTCATCTACATGTATATGTCTGGTTACGCACTGGAAAAACAAATACATATCACAATAACACTATGACGTGTCTGAAACCTCTAGTTTCATTATCAAAGCAGAAGTGAATTAGAAAAGTACTGAATATTAGTTTTTTGCTACATGTTCTGTTTAACTAAATAATCTGTTCTCAAAAGTATTGATACTTGGCTATTCCTATTTATATAAGGGTTTCCTTTTAAAGTAATATATAGAGGATATAAGTGAGAAGTCGTTTGCATACGATAGATGGCGCTGTAATCAGTTCACAAAGTATAAAGTGTTGCCTACTCATTAGGAGCTAAGTAGTAGTAAGCTTCCAAAACGTAACGTGGCGCTGTTTCGCGGTTTATTAGCAATATTAGGGACATTTCATTCTACGTTAGTACTATATTTTCTATGGTTGAGAACAATTCCAAGAAAACAATAAGCCCATAAAGTTCTGTTATGGGAAATACTGTAACAATTTACGGCAATTTTTTGGATTTAAATGTTTTTATTTCCTTTACAGTACAATAAACTACAAATCATAAATAAACTAGAAGATAATACAGTTATAAACACGCTGGTACAAGAAAAGGAATAAATAAAGAAACATGTATTTAAGTAAGCTACTAACTTGACACTTTCATTTAAGATTCTCCCTATAGTGGCTAAAGATACTCCTGTAACAGTTACAACACCGTTTTTTAATTGTATTTTATATTTATTTGGGAAAATTGTTTTCAAATACATGTTAAAAATGATACTCTTCGACTGAGTATTAAATTTCTTTCTTTTATATTTCACCTCCATTGATTTATTTTAATAAGAAATTACACTGAAAATGCACAGGACGATTCACTTACGAAGAAACACGCCTTCATAAGCGCAAAACACAGTATGAACTGTGAGCGCAACGCCGCCAATGTCTTTCTCCCTCGGGTGTCGAATGCGATTAATTCCAAGAAAGTAACACTGGGGTCTTCTTGGAATTTTATCTCAACAAATATGGTACGGACTGTATTATGTGCAATATTTTATTCACAACCGTAAATATTTATTTGATTTTTAAAACTTACCCTTTAAAAACGTTACATCACTGTAGCATTTTGATATAATAGTACTAACCTTTACTAGATGTTAGGCATTTTTTTCGTTACAATGGCGAAAATGGATTCGAGTGATTCTGAAGGGGAGATATCACAAATAGTGAAAGAAGCAACAGAACATTTGCTGTCGGAAGAGTCGAGATTAAAAATTTATGAAAAGTAATCAGTTTCACGTAGTGATGTGCCGCAAACAAAATACTAAGTATTAATGACGACGCTTATTTTATTTAAAACCAAAAAAATCATCACTTTGGTGCTATTATTCCATGCTAAAACTGTTTTGGAGAAGTCAGTTGCAACAAAGTTTACAAGGCTAAAAATCCAGCATATTTAATAGAGATTCCTTATGGAAGCAACGACGATTTTTTGATGATGCAGATATAAATTGTTCTATTATTTATTAAGATATGACTTCATCCCAAACGCAACAATATGTCAAAGGTTTTAAATGTTTTTTTTTTCTTATTTCAGGTCATCTTAACCATAAGATTAGAGCGAGCTTGTCGTCGAGACGAATTGACCAAAATGATCAACGACATCAAACAACAGGATAATATTCCAATCTTTAACATTCTCGATTCAAACACACGTCCGCAACATTATTGGCATATACCAGATAAGATCTCATGAGTATGAAACGCAACAGGGAATGGAAGTTGTCCGCTCTAGGTTATATAAAATATAAATATTTTTTTAAATATATTTATTTAAATACAGGTGGAGCGCAGAAGGTTTTAAATATCTAAAATAAAGAATCTAACCAAACGAGCAGCAAGAAAATAACTTTCTAAATTCCCTAATATTAATTTGTGAGATAAACATCAGTTGTCAAAATGTATAATAAGCACTGAAATTGCTATTATACAAGAGGGGAGTACGCTTCGCTTTTATCATTATTATATGTGGCAGATTACACTTCATACTATCGGCATCAATGAGTATGACGCATTGTTTTGTGCAACATCTCATTTAGTTGTAAATGACCATTAATTTAGATAATTGAAATTGTGCATTACTGTGATGTATTTACACCAAAAAATTGAATGAGAAGTGACGCTGAATGGTTTCGCTAATTGCTTGAAATATAACAGAGTTTTAAGTTTTAAGAAGCGATAAAAATGATAAAGCAAAATACCGGATTTGCCGGGAAATGATTTATTCCGAAAAAGCGACACAAAAAATAAACCTCGGTACATTTACCCCAATTGTATTTTAAATTAGTCACTAACTGTGTGTGGTTATGGATCGATACTGATTGTGTAAAGTAGAACATTTTTACGATAGCATCGACATTTATGGAGGAATATTTACATTTTCCATTTCGGAAAGCTTACAGTGCACTAGATAACACATCGAACGGAATTATAAAAGCTAAAACAAAATTGTAAAACATCACCCGAAAACCACAACTGCAAATCTGAAAAAATATATACAGGGTGATTCAGAACTTATCCAAAAAAAAATTCTGGATATACAGGGGACCCTTACAAATACAATTTTGTAAAGAAAAAATCAAAAAGGTCAGTTCGAAATTGATTTAAAAATACACTTCTGCACGGCACTGGAAACTGGTCCACTGTAAAACCTGACCCCGCACAATGCGACCGGTATGGCGGCGTGATAAAAACGGACAAAAACTTTCCCAAGGAAAGAAATATGTAAATAGAATTTTATCGCACCTATTTTATATCGGCAAATTTAAATGCTTTTGCTTTATTAATTTATTAATAAAGTTAATTTGTGTTTTTAAATAATAAAATCATTTGACATACCCGATGCTGCAACAACAATTGTTCAAAATTTTATCCACCAACGTGTAAACACATTTGGGTCCGCCTTACTCACTTTCTACGAACTAACACAAATGATGTCTTGCTTCACCATAACACAAATACTTCACCGTAATACAAATGTTGTCTTGCTTCACCATAAATTAAAACGATATCCATCAACTCTGAGTTGCTATACACGCAGGCCATTTTTGACACTAAGAAACTGATGTAAATACCACAGATAACATAACAGGTAAAAACTACCGCGACGACGAATTTCAGTATTAGGACTAGAGTTGTCCAGCTATGTAGTGGTTTAATGTGCTATAACTTCAATAATTTTTTTCTCAGAAACTATAAGGATTTTAAAAAATTTTTTTTTTACAATATTGACTCCATTTCTCATGCCGCATCAATTCCCAATTTTTTTTTTGGATAAGTTGTGAATCACTCTGTATATATTAAAATTTACTTTATTTTGTACAAGGTGTTTCAAACTTAATGTCTCAGTCTTGTCACTGGGAAACAAAAAACAAAAATAAAATGTGCAATTTAGGTCCGGTACTTTGAGTCTTGGTTAAGACTTGATTAGACTGTGAATATCATATTATAAAATAAATCAGAATATGTACAGTCTAATCATGTGATTAGGTACTTAACCAAGGCTTAACCGAGACTAAAAGTAAAACTCAAGTTAAATGGTCCTAAATATGGTAAATTCTACGTCAAAAACTTATTTTTTTAATTTTTAAAACGACTGATGTGACATCATTTATATGTGTTTTCCCACGAATAAACTCAAATGTTGCATGCATAAAAAAATTTCACCATTCTAAGCAATGTTATGAAATTTGTTTATTTTTTTAATGTAACAAATGCAGTTCGTATCGTTTTCGAGACACAAGCTGCCAAAGTTAAACAAAATATTATATTTTCTGAAATATCTCTGAGGATATTTGATACAGACTGACAAAACTTGGGTTGCTGATTCATCGAATTAAAAGTAAAAATACGCCAAGTTGACTCAAAAATATATTAACCAGTGACGGAGGTACAAGGGATGAGTATCACTAGGAGCGTCAGAATTTCGACGCCAATGAGTATTCCACAAATTTGTATACTGCTTCAATGCTATCAATTAAATTTCTAAGGAAAAAATCTCTTATATTTTGCTCGAATAATGAACCTATTTAGGGTTTCATACATAGCTAAATAAATCTAAAATAACTAGAACTATTTGGTGTGACCCAATTCGGCATTTCAAATGAAATATATGTTTAAAAAAAAAGAAACTTACCAAATCTGATGCAACTGATTTTCTTTCTTGTCGAGGGGAAGGATAAAAGGAAATGCGTTCGACAAAACACTATTTGTGGTTCACTTAAAGAATTAATCACACAAAGTTCTTCAAGTTCTTTTATATAATTTTATTCAAACCAAAAGTCGCACAACTCTTACCTTTTTATAACTGCACTCTTTACGTTATAAGAATATACTCTTATATGTATTTGCATAAAAGTATGAAAAAAAGGAGAATGTCTATTCTTCTACTAAATGCTTCGCATGGAACTTACCATAAAATATTTATACATGGTGATTCAGCACTTATCAAAAAAAAAAAAAATTGATATACAGGGCACTTTTACAAATACAATTTTGTAAAAAAATCAAAAAGGGCAATTAAAAAATGATTTAAAAATACACTTCTGCACGGCACTGGAAAATTGTCCACTGTAAAACCTGACCTTACACAAGGCGAAGTGTAATAAAAAATAACACCTATTTTAAAGCAAATTGAACTGCTTTTGCCGCTATTGTTAGCTATTGCTATTGTAAACACATTTGGATCCGTCTTACACAGTTTCTACGAACTATCACAAATGTTGTCTCGCTTCACTATAATACAAATGCTTCATCATAATATAAATGTTGTTTTGCTTCCCCATAAATTAAAACGATATCCATCAACTCCGAACCATTTTTGACACTAACTACTAAAAAAACTATGGAAAATACTATCGCAATGACGTTAATACTAATTGTAAAATCGGATTTGAGAATTCGGAGTAGCTGTGACCACGTGGCACTCCACGCGCATTGCGTAAAGCGCACAACACGTTGAGTCTGATATGAAGCTTCGCATCGATCAATTTATTCGATTCGTATCTAGCGGCACACTAATGCCTGTCCTGTCGTCCTGGCGTGCTGGTGTACAATCCACGTTTTTTTTTCTGAAGGATGTTGACCATGCATTTCATTGTCGTTTGGTAGAGTGAATGAGAGGCTTTACTTAGTCTAGTATGGCACGTGTGTTTAGCGTTGCGTATTGTGAGCATAGAGCGGCATACGGTTTGACTACAGATTTAAACTATGTTTACTTCAACGCGTATTGCTGCTTACTATCATAATATAGATTACTACTGTTTATTTATTTGTATTTATTTGATAGTCGCCACAAAGTTTCTTATGTCTAATAATAATATATAAATTCACGAAATAAACTTAATCAATATATGGTTTAAGTAAATTTATGTCATAACTAAGTATTCTAAAATGTACTAATTCGCTAATAGGAGCTGCGGAAATTGAAATGTCAAAGACGCGACTAAAGAGTTAGTCGGGATCGATTTAAATATTCAATTGTTCGTTCGAATGTCAGAGGGTTGTAGAATAATTCAACAGGCATTTCCAAGAGCTAGCCTCAAAAAAAAAGAAAAAAAAAATCAATGGAGTTTATATTAGATTCAATTAAATTTTAATTTCCAATGGCAAACCTGTATTAATTACAATAATTATAACTATAATTGTAGGAGTACATAGTAGAGTTGTAGCATTGGAGAAAAAGTAAAAAAAAAAACATGTGAAAACATTTTTTGTGAATGACGTTACAATTCCTCTTTCATACATTTTGGGAAATAATATATTTGCTTAATAAGATGGATCTTATTTGATCTGATCTCAGACCAGCTAAACTTTTTATTTTCATTTTCTGTTTCTCCTTTATAAAACTCATGCGTCAAGTTTCAAATACCCTCTACTTTCAAAATTTGCATGATTTACGTCAAGCTTTTGCAACAATCCTAATTTTCTTTAGCACATAGATACATAATGCTTATTGCTTCTGCCTATATGCCCCGTGGCCCCAACATTATAATTTTCGATTTAACCAAACGCTTAAAGCAATAATGCCAACCGACTAGAACGCTACAATCTAACCAGATATTATCTAAAGTGCTCCGTTCATACACAGTCTATAATATGACTATAAATAACCATTTTATGAGATTTGTCAGATCGTTCCAATGCATCATGGAGAGTTTACTATAATTTAATGTCACAAACTGTTACTGTACACGCTTTTATGACAGTCGTTTAGGAATGGTGCCCTTTTCTAGTATTTACTGAGAATTTATAGTCGGTATTTATTTGGAGGAGTCACAGACATACATTTTGAACTTATTTACGTCACAGAATTACATAGAGAAACACACGAAACAAAAAGAAGTATTATTATTTTCTACTATTCTTTCCTATTCTATTTTACATTATAGTGGAGGAAAATAAGATTTTGACTTCGGAAAAATTAGCAGATCGGGTAATTTTTGAAGACACACCTGTGAGGATGTTAGGAACAAAGTTATCAACCGTGTACGCTTGTTTATATATTTAATAAATTAGTTGCAAAATTCGATTCTTTATTGAATATCTTAACAAATCGAATTAAAAAAAAAACTAATTGCGCCTATCGAAAGAACGGGAAATCTTACATGAAAAGTGTATATAAAGTTATTTTCTAAAATGAAAACTATAGGTTGTAGATTTTTTTTTAAATCGTACGAAAATATAAAGCGTAGGCACTTGCGCGTATAACTCGAGGAGGGCGCGGCCTCGCGCGCTATCCACTAAATTTGTTATAACTTTTGAGCTATTTGATCAAATTGAGTCGACAAAAATTTAAATGAAAAAGAAATCTTGTAGCTAACAAGTTATCATGATTTTAAAATCGAAAAAATATTTACAGGAATAGTGTGTAAGTAAAGTTAGGTAACGGTAGAAATTTCCACAAAATTGATTAAAGATCTGCCATTTTTTAAATTTTTAAGATAAAAATCTAAAACTTTCAGAGATTACTCTTGATATAGCATTTAAAATAGTGAGTGATATAAAAAAAATCTTAAAATTTTAATTCGAAAAATACAACGTTCGAAATATTGAATAATTTAAAAAAAGGCAAATTTGATTTTTTTGGTCACGTTTCAAAGTCCAATAACTTTAGTTCAGAATATGATACTGCAACTTTACAGGAGCATTTTTTGAAGTTTGAAAACTGTACTTTAAGATGGTAAAATTTGTTTTATTTAAAACGTTGAATTTATAATAAAATTTAAAGAAACACAAAAAAATATATATTTTTTTTTGTTCTAAGATGAAGAAATTTGTTGTTAAATAAACTTCAATAAAGTTAAAAAAATTTTTTTTGCTTGTTTAACCTTATATATTTTCAAACTATGACCTTAAAAAAAGTATAATCAACGAAAAAAATTTTTTTGTTACTCTAATATTGTATAACACGAAAAAATATGTTTTTTCAATAAATTGTCGCGAGATTCAGTTTTTCAATTTTGTAGTAGTTTATCTGGTAATGTGATTCATTCTTGTCATTCGAGAATTATATTTTTGAATATTAGAAAGAGATAGAGAGAACATGAGAACTCGGTGAATGGAGCTCACCTGGCGCATGCGGTTGCCGGAAGGCGGGTCTACTTTGCGCCATAAGCATGTTCTAATTGTTCCGGAACTGATTGTCTCAATTGCCAAGCATTTTTCGAAGAAGAACGAGAATCAGACCAATTGCCAGAACTTCCAATGATTCAAGAGAATGAAAACTGAACATTGTTATTTTTTATATTTCTATATTTTTAATATGCAAATACTTTTTCATATTTAATAAATTTGATAATTAAGAATCCCATATATTGATTTTTTGCAAAACCCTAAAAATCATACCAAAATTTCTTTAAAATTTAACGAGTTGATTTTATTTTATATTTGTTCAATGATCTGAAAAATCCTAAAATTATCANCAATGTCTTTTTATTTCTAACATATAAATTTAGTAGTTTTTGTGAAATATTCCTTATTTATATTCTTTCTTTTCTAGGTTATATTCTGGTCCTTGTAAAGCCAACTTTAGTTTTGACATGTGATAAATTTTATAATTTTATTTGACATTTAATATTAAAATTTCATCATTGAATTCAGTTGATTGAAAATATTTTCTCTACTTCTAATCGTGTACCTAATTTATGCATATCATATTCATCTATGGATATTTGTCTTTCTTTTGCTATCTGTCACACTGGGTTTATATGCTGTTTTCTTACTATACTGGGTATTAACAATTATCGATGTCATGCTTTTTTTTTAAATTATATTTGTACTTATGAATTAAATTTTAAATTATCTCTTTTATACTATATGATATTCTTATTTGATACTTATTTTATATTCAGAGTCTTTGTATTAACAATTTTATCCTATTTTATCGTCTGATATATTTTAATTAATTTTATTTGTGATCTAAAGTTCGGTCAGGTAATCTTTCAATTGTGATATTTTTTTTTGTGTATTTCCAATTTGTTACAATATATTTTAACATGAAATAAATAATGAGCAATCGTTAAAAATAACTATAACAATTTTACCTTAGAAAAATATATGACCTTGAGCATAAAGCAATGGAAGCTAAACATACAAAGAATTATTATCATGAAACATCTATAAACATCACAATCATAAGATTACATAGTACAATTAACAACAAAGTACTTAAAGAATATTACCTGCTAACTAATAACGGTTAAACACTTAATTTTCCACTACTTATATATTTTTCACACTAAACTGTCCGCCGATCGTCTTGCTACCTATCTGCACACTGTTCTCACTTCAACTGCCTATCTTCAACTATCTAGGCTTTCTTCCAGAATGCCCTACCTAAGCGCTTGTTTTTTGTGCTTCCTTCCACCGACCGTTAATATTACTTTTTCATTGTCATACAACATGTAACAGATGACGTCGAAGTTGATAAGATAAGTACGGTTTTGCACAATTGTATATCTTAACAAATTTAATTTATTATAATTAAAAAAACAAGTTTTATTGTTTAAATAATTAAATAATAATTAGCGTACAAATATAACTTTCTTATATATAACTTTTTTCTATAAGCCATTTCAATGCGATTTCAAAAGGTTTTATGAAAATCCAAGGCTCTGCTAATTATTCCGAAATAATGCATATTTTTAAGCTACCTTTACTCCACTATTAATTAAGAGTGATGCTATAGTAAATACAAAAATAAATGAAATTTACCAATTTTACAGTTACTATATAGAGTGGTCCTAAATTGTCTACCTATATTTCCAGTACAGATAGTATATACATTTTTTTAAATGCCATAACTTCAAAATTTCTTAAAGAAATCTTATTCATAATTCAAACTTTAAAAGGGAAGGGAGGGAGAAATTCATAGTTCATTTGCTAATTTTCAATGAGACATCAAATAAAACATGTTCATGTTCACAAAGAAAAATTAAAGGAATCCTTGTACTTCAACATTTCTATAGTTTGGATACTGAAAATATGGTGATTTTCCTGGACTATACTGTCTTACTAGAAGTACGATTTATTGTTTATAAAACAACAACCAACCCAATTTTAAATGTAATGTAAGGTGATAACGTAACTAAGGTGCTCTTTTATAAAAATTGTTCGAAATATTTGGTATGTATGAAATTTTACAAATGTGCTATGTAAACCTGAATTCCCCAAAAATATATTTTTTCATAATATAAAGTTGGGAATTAAAGTATACTGTAAAAAAAAAATGGTGTGAGTGAAAGCAATAAAGGTACGGAGTACTAAATAATTGAGTACAATTTCACTCAGTATTGAGCATTTTCATAATTTTACTAATTTTTGAAAATATTTGAACTAAAACTGAGTATTTTCACCCGTTAAATAAATTTTCCAGATAAACACGTATTTCATACATTTGTACTTAAATCGGAGTAAATTTCCTCATTATTGAGTAACCTCACCCCATTCTATGGTTATCGTGCGTTGTCTTTGTCTATTCACATCGTCCCCATTAGGTTATCTCGTGGTGTGGTGTATGACGTGTAATGCTGGACAAATATTCATTATTATAGGTTATAGCGGTTTATTCGTCCTATAAGTTAACCAATTCTTTTAATCAGGTCCTAAAATATTGTCTCTAAAACAGATCTGTGTTGGTGTATACTCCTAGTATATGAATTAAATAACAATGATATTTAAATTAAATTTTAAAGAGAATATAAACCAAGTCTGAGTAAAAAATTACTCAATAATAGTTAAATTTAGAGAAAAAGTCAACATTTAATAGGTTTTACATATTCAGAATAGAGTCAAAAGTCACTCGTTTAATAGTTAGCAGAAACTTTGATTTGAATAAAATTCACTAATTTCTGTTGCAATAGTTTCCCTTATAAAATTTTAGTTGTAGGTACTCATACTATAAAGTGAATATTTCACTCAATCGAACACTCAATGTTGACAGAAACTGATAGATTATTGAGTAAATTTTTTTTACAATTTTTTACAATATCTCATAGGCATAGCCATTTTTTGAAAAAAAAAATACATAAAGAAGTATTTATGCACTTGTTTTTTATGTGACATTTTTCATCTCACAAATATCTTGAGACAATTTAAGAAAATAACCGAATGACACTTTTTGGCTCAAAAGCGAGAAGGTAGGTAACAACACAACACTCATAAAAATTGTATGTAAATTTTATGTAATTTTACATTTTTATACGGGGTGTTAAAAAAAGAGTGTAAAATGTTTCAGGAGGTAATAGTATGAACCAAAATAAGCAGAAAAGTCTTAATAAACATGGGTCCGCAAAGTAACGGTTGCGGAGATATGGACCACTATTCGTTTTTCAAACATTTTATTTTATTAGGAATAAACCGACAAAGGAAGCTTTTAACAAACAAAAAACAAAGTTACAGAAGATGTTCAAAGTGCCCTCCGTCCATTTCCAAGCAGGCACGACATCTTCGTCTCAACGATATTCGAACTCTTTCGAAAACACCCTCCTTGGTTTGGATTTCTTGACACTTTTGATTAATCCGTAGCTGCAGCTCTTCCAGGCTATTTACAGGAGTACCATACACTAATGTCTTCAAATATCCCCAAACAAAGAAATCTAGAGGGTTCAGATCAGGCGATCTTGGAGGCCATAAAACAGGTCCGGCCCTTCCTACCCATCTATGTGGAAAAGTTTGGTGTAAATGCTCTCTAACGGCCATGGAAAAATGAGCTGGAGCACCATCATGCTGGAACCACATTTGTTGCCTCTGATTCAAAGGAATGTCTTCCAAAAACTCATACAGTGTGTTCTGCAGAAAGTTGAGGTAAGCAGCGCCTGTTAATCGGTTTGGTAAAACAACAGGACCTAGAAACCTGTCACCTACAATACCCATCCAAATGTTTAATGAAAAACGTGCCTGATGTCCAGATTCTATTAGAGCATGAGGATTTTCGTCGGCCCAAATATGCGTATTGTGAAAATTAAACACTCCATTTCTTGTGAACCCGGCCTCATCAGTAAAAAGAATGTTTGCAAGAAAACGAGGGTCTTCAGCATCATGACGTAGAAACCAGCGGCAAAAAACCAAACGTGCTTGATGATCATTTATTGGATTTAAGGCCTGTACTCGTTGCACATGGTATGGATAAAGCAGTTGCTCGTGAAGGATTCTCCAAACAAGAGGACCACTAATTCCTACCTCGGCTGATATTCTCCGCACACTCGTACCTGGATTCTGCTCTACCAGTGCTAGAATTTCTTCTTCTGCTCTAGGAGTGGATACCGACCTTGGTCTTCCGGATAAATGGCACTGTTTGCTCAAGGAACCGGTATCACGCAATCTTTGGTGAATTCTTCCAAACATGCGTTGTGAAGGAATCTGGCGATTTGGATAAGCGTCAACATAAAGACGTCGCGCTTCGGTGGCGTTCCCATTAGCACGACCATACATGAAATGCATGTCTGTTAATTCTGCGTTAGAGTAACCAGCCATAGCGAAAGAAAACTTGTGCACTGAGAACAACTGTCAAATACGTACTGTTTATTTCACTAAACATCAACCAACTATTATAAGAAAATACACAACGTTTTTGCAAAATAAAAAAAGGGGCTAAAAAACATAAAACATTCCATATCTCCGCAACCGTTACTTTGCGGACCCATGTTTATTGTGACTTTTCTGCTTATTTTGGTTCATACTATTACCTCCTTAAATATTTTACACTCTTTTTTAACACCCTGTATAATTCGATCAAAATGTAAATTTTCAAAATGACATATATTTACAATATCTGAAATATAATTTTACTAAAAAACAGATAAAGTACATAATACTTTTAAGTAGAAATAATTACGTTACTTAATTACATTGCAATATTTCTACATACAATGTGCTTTCTGCGTATTTATATTTTTCTATGTACGTACCTAAATGAGGAGAAAAAAACATTATATATATAAAAAACGTTTACCTATTTATACAGGATGTTAATGATAAGTTTTGCCAAACTTTAATGGCGTATTCTACCGATGAAAATAAACAAGGTTTGCCCTATAAAAAATTTTGATAGGAAGCTTCCCTACGGAGATACAGGGTGTTAAAAGTTTCAGATATATTTAAATTCCCCTAATAACTACGCCACTGGAGTGTATTTTGGAATAAGTTATCCATGAGAAAATAGTCCCTACTAAAAAAATTGTCATCCCCCAAATTTCCCTCTATCTTTTATGCCAGAGAAGTTACAGGAAATATAATATAAATATTTGAAACTTTTAACACCCTGTAGGGAAGAGTTCTATCAAAAAATTTTATAGGGCAAATGTTGATTATTTTCATCTATAGAACACGCCATTAAAGTTTGGCAAAACTTACCATTAACACCCCGTATAAGGTGTTTTTACAAATACTGTAGAATATTAATTAAATTCTGTATTAAATAATTACATTTGTAAGGGTTTAGTTTTATAATCCAGTTATTTTTGTATATTTACTGAATGACAAAAAATAACTGCACCTTATGAGAAAAAATGTTTCATGTCTTGTGCCAAAACATCAATTTTAACAACAACTACATAAATAGCAATTATATAAATAAAACAGTAACAAAATTTCAACTCGGAAATGTTTAGCATTTCTTTACTAGATCCAACCTACTTACCCCAATACAATTTTCAATAGAATGAAGTAGATCCGAAATATTAAACAGCATTAGAACGCTACTCTGGACGTGAAGCGATTCCAATTTTCTGCTAGAGGAGACTCAAACTAGTTATTATGAAAATTCAATAATATGTAAAGGAAGATCCGAATCGACCTGGCAGCGCATATGCTCATCTCAATCGAGATTTGGAGAACAGACATCTTATTTATTTACATATGAATATTTTTGAAAGTTTAGCCATACGAAACTTCTTTATTGTGAGCATAAATGTATTCCTTTATTTTACGACCGAAAGTTACATCATGTTACGTTAATAAATTCTCTCAACTACCGAGACACTTACGTAGTTCATTTTTTATTATCTAATAAATTGTTCAAAAAGCAGTTAAGTCGCATTATAAAGGAAAATGTCATAACTGAAAGTATATTAGTTTTTAAATTTGTACAAACTGAAGTAAAGTGATACAATATATTTATAGTTTTATACAGAATGTTTCAATTAAAACTAAAACTACCTGTAACTATATAAGTTTATTTGTTGCCATTGTATTGATGACACATCCTCAAACATGATGTTTTTAATAGTGTTGGTTTAGTCCAGGATTCAAAACTCATTTTTACAAAATTTGGCGAAGTTATCTTGAGAATATTAAATGAAGTAAAAATTTAAGAAACCAAAAATTTTCTCATAAAGAGCAACGAGATATGCTTCAAATTTATCCATTTGAAAAATATTTGCATTTTTATAAGAATGACAATTCAAAGGAAATGTCAAAATTACGTTTAAAGTAATAGTTGGATGTTTTGCTTTCAATGTAATTTTGTATTTCGACGAAACAAAAATAGTACCAATATATTATAGTAATTTGAGAAATAAACCGAATTTAAAAACTGCGGATGTTAAATCTCTATTAAATTTAAAATAAAATAAGAACTTACTTTATAAATTTTTTAAAAACTTCTAAAGCTCGGATACATACAAAAATAATAATTGGTCAAAATAACACATAAAACAACAATTCGTAAACAAGTTTAAAATATTTCCATATGTCTATTATTCTAATTCTTATGGCTATTAACAATAAATTATGCATTTTGTATACAGGGTGACCCACCGGGAAATGTGTCTATCGACATCTAGAAAAGTACACATCCGAAAACTTAAACTTTGAAAATTTGGCAACATGGCAATGTTCCTGGGTCGAACACAACTAAAATATCTAGAACTCTCTAGCACTTCCGGTTATACCGGAAGTCGACACCAACTTCATTATTTTAAATGGAACACCCTGTATATTACTACATTCGGATTCTACGTGAAATTTTAGGTTCACTTTATTCAATATCCCCTATGGCTAGGAGTAATAGATTTCGAGATATTAATTTTTAAAGAAAAAAATTGACAGATGTAAGGGTCCGCGGAGATGCTAGTAACTCTTTTCAGGAGCGTGATGTCAAGCTGATTTTTGGTATTCGTAAAGAACTTAGACGACGCTAACTTATGGTATATCTTTAAATTCAAAAATGTTATACCAAGCGTTTCATTTTTGCTGTTACATTTTGGCAAAGTAAAACAGCTATAACTTTCTTAACTTAAATGGAACACCCTGTATTTTATTGCTCTGTCTTGTACATATTGAAATTCTCTTTCAAGACATATAAGCATCGTTAGGGTTGCGATCACCACTTTTGGAGATATTTGCAAATTTCTACTATTTTGGCAGTTTTCATCATATCTGAAATGTTATCAAAATTGCCTTGGACATAAACATGTCAAAAATAACAAAAGTGGCTTGGCTTGAGTCAAATATTGTTGTATGTATGTAAATTACTCAAACGAAGACTATTTTAATTTGTTTATTATTTATGGTCAATGTGACAAAGTTTTAACAAGAACTTGCGATACATTTGTTGCTCGATATCCGCAAAAGCGGATGCCGTCACCGATTACTGCGAATTATTGCAAATTTTAAAAATGTTGGTTCCGTCAAAGCAAAATTTGAAAGAAGATAGTCTGTTGTTAATGTTGAAAACGTAGAAATTGCAATTTTCGGATACTTTGCTGCGTATCCAACATTATCAATAAGACAAGCTGGAAGTGCTGGAGAATTCTAGATATTTTAGTTGTGGTCGCCCCAGGGACATTGCCATGTTGTCAAATTTTCAAAATTTTCGAATGTGTAGATACTTTCCTAGGTATCACTATGGGACACCCTATATTGTTATACAGGGTGTTAATGAACTTATGTCACATATTTTTGTCACATGTCCGTTATGCCAAAATGATGTATAAGTACACGGATTTTTGTTGAGTAAAATGTAATTTTAAAATCTGTCTTATCTCAACGAAGCAAGGAGACACCTTTTGGGAACTGCTGATTTTCATAGAAGATGTTCGATATACCCACCATTTGCTTGCATACAAGCTTCAGCGCGGCGTATCCAATTCGCTCGCACGCGTTGCAACATTGCCACGTCCTCTCGAATCGAATTACAAGCTTCGGCAATACGCTGTCGCAGTTGGTCGATGTCCCGAACTTCCGTGGAATACATAACACTTTTCACATATCCCCACGAAAAGGAGTCTAAAGGGGTGATGTCCGGGGACCGCGGGGGAGGAGGGGGGCATCTAACTACGCTGCCGCGGCCTATCCGGCAATCGGGAAAAGTAATGTTTAGAAAGTCGCGCACTCCGAAAAAAGTGAGCGGGGGCTCCGTCATGCAGTAACCACATATTTTGCCGAACAATTAGTGGCACGTCTTCCAATAACTCCGGCAAGCGGTTTTGCAGAAAACCTAGATATGGAGCACCGTGTAAGCGTCTCGGCAATTTAAACGGCCCTATTAAAGTGTCATTAACGATATCGATAACATGTTCACAGAAAACTGTTGTTGAAAGGCAAAGGTGAGGGTTGTGGACGTTACGTGCACCATTTCGACTGAAACATGCGTCATCTGTAACAAGTATTTGCGCTGTAAATTGAGGATTTCTTGTATGTTCCATTCGCAAAAACCTTTACGTAGTGGAAAATTCTCAGGAGTAAGCGCTTGAACACGTTGAATATGAAATGGGTACAACTGAGCTTCTTGTAATATCCGCCACACAACAGAATGCGAAATATTTACTTGCTGTGCGATATTTCTGGTGCTACGATGCGGATCTTCTTCTACAGGATCTCCTCGACATTTAAGATTCTTGGTGGTCGCCCTGGGCCACCGTCGCAACCTCGACCCGAAGCGGTTATACTTCACCGGTGTCCAAAACTCTTTGCGCTACAGCAACAAATGTTTGCAGTGCGGGGGTACGTCGTTCAGGACATGGCCTGTTATCTCTTATGGACACAATTGTATAGTTGGAGAACTTCTCACAGAGGACGCTCCCATCTAAAATTATGTCATCTAGCCATCTCATTCTAATCCTTGTTTTCATGTTTGAGTTTGACAGACAGTGAAGTGTTAGATAGTTAGAATTCTGTGATTTGATTTAAACATATATCTATAAATATTTATAAATATATGGATTTGAATAGCGTCAGGACCCATTTTGTTGTGTAAAGATATTATGGTAAGATATTTATGCTGAAAAATTTTCAAATTTCATATGCACACTGCACTGTTTAGTCAATGTAAAAAGTAGAAAATATATGTAGAATTGTAATTTAAAATTTCTAATGTTATGCTTTGTGTTNTCTTAGTTCTTGAAAAAAATTATGTATAAATTTTCCATTTATCTAAAAAAATGTAGTTGTTGAGCAATAAAAGAAATAATACTCCTTTTTTGTTTTAATTATTTTTATACCTCACGTTATTTTGTTATTACTTTAACAAAATTATTATATGGCCCGCAATCACATCAAAGGTTTTAGTTTTGGCCCTTGAGGCCTTGCAAGTTGGACACCCCTGAGTTTAGAAAGTCGCGCACTCCGAAAAAAGTGAGCAGGGGCTCCGTCATGCAGTAACCACATATTTTGCCGAACAATTAATGGCACGTTTTCCAATAACTCCGGCAAGCGATTTTGCAGAAAACCTAGATATGGAGCACCGTGTAATCGTCTAGGCAATTTAAAAGGCCCTATTAAAGTGTCATTAATGATACCGATAACATGTTCACTGAAAACTGTTGTTGAAAGGCAAGTCCAGTGGTGAGGGTTGTGGACGTTACGTACACCATTTCGACTGAAACATGCGTCATCTGCAACAAGTATTTGCGCTGTAAATTGAGGATTCCTTGCATGTTCCTGAGGCGACCATTCGCAAAAACCTCGACGTAGTGGAAAATCCTCAGGAGTAAACGCTTGAACACGTTGAATATGAAATGGGTACAACTGAGCTTCTCGTAATGTCCACCACACAATAGGATGCGAAATATTTACTTGCTGTGCGATATTTCTGGTGCTAGGATGCGGATCTTCTTCTACAAGATCTAAAATCATCTCCTCGACATTTAAGATTCTTAGTGGTCGCCCTGGGCCACCGTCGCAACCTCGACGGGAAGCGGTTATACTTCACCGGTGTCCAAAACACTTTGCGCTACAGCAACAAATGTTCGCAGTGCGGGGGCACGTCGTTTTGGATGTGCACGGTACACTTGACAAGCTCTGTGGGCATTTTCGTTTCCTTCGAAAAACAGCACAGCAATCATTACAACAATATATTACAAACTGACTTTTTTGTAAGTACTCGCTGCGATAAAATACATGTATTTTAGTAGTTCCAAAACAGTTTTAAACACATTCTTAATTATCCTTTTTCTCTATGACCTTTAACTTCCGATACAAGATTGGGACATCAGTCAACTCAGTTTTTGCTCCTTTTTCACTCCTTTAAATTTTTGATATAAGTTCATTAATACCCTGTATAATAACAATGGTGAAGTCTATATGCCTCAATCCAGCAGCATTTATTTAAAATATTTTAACTCATTTAAGTTTGAGTAAAAATAGTAATCAGTTGAAGGTGAAAAAACCCAAGAATTTTCGAAATAAAAGCAATTTTTTATGTTATGTAATTTGTATGTTAAACGGATACGTGAAATAGAATATGTTAATACAGATTAAAAACATCAGTTGTATTCGATTTGAAAAGCGCCGGTAATTTGAATGACAACAAATTCAATATCGTTTTTTCATTAGACGAGGGATTGTTGAAAATGCAAACCTATGTGAGTAATTATTTTAAGGGAGAACATTTAGAAGATACTATTTTTACGAACTAATAATTTTCTACAGAAATCTGTAACATGAAAAATAGAAAACAAATCAAGATGGCTCGGCTTTGGTTTCTTTCAGACTGCGTCGTCATTTTATTTATCCTCTATGAAAAGGTGGTAAAGTGGATGTTGCCTAAAGCCATTCCTAGGAACCTTATTGTGAATTTCTTATTTCACCATTTTATCGAGGATTTACTGTGGCGTGTAATTCTTAAATAGAAAAATTCCAGTGATAAAAGTAATCATTCCGGAATTAAAAGTGCACTTCATTAATGCCTTTTTGAATTGAAACTTGCAGCAAGCCATGAATCGGACCGGTTCCGTCTGGATTTAATATCCGATAATTGCATTGGTCATTTGCATTTTCATCCAACTTGAAATAATTAATTTTACGAATGCAGTAGCTTTTATTTAGATCCAAATCCCAGAAATTCTCAAATAAATTATGGAAGAAAATCTAATTTCGCATGACTCTAAAATTGCTTGGCCTGCTATGATTATTATGGCCGCACTTCTTTAAACAAAACACGTTGAGATTTTTTTATTTAAAACAACTGCGTAGGAAATTTTAAAGGAAAAAATAATTACTTGGAATGTATTTAAAAACACTCAAATATAATAATGAGTGGAATGTAATCAAGTAAAATAAGCGAGATATGTCGGACGAACTCAAATTCGACTTACCGTGGTCGGGACATATCCACCCTAGTATGGCACTTAGATTTAAGGAAAAAACGAGTGATTTATTAAATCGGAATTTTATAGTAAGAATATATTGGTTACAGCTTGCGTGTGTCACACTCGTCTCTCCGGAGTTCTTGACGTCGAATTATCTAGAGCTCTCGATCTATATAGAAGGGAATAGGGACTGTTTTTTTTTAAGAAATTGAAAAATTTAATAATAATTGTTAATGTAAATGAAAAACAATTAAAATTAGTCTGAAAATATTATAACTTAGAATTAAGAAACCTTAACAACAATTATTGGTTATTTTTCTTAGCACCAATAAACTTAAAAAGGTACAAAGTAGAACTTTATGGTGCATGCCCAGGTTGCCTAAATTTTTTTTCTGAAAAGTGTACCTATATAAAAAATTATAGTAAGCCATGCTTTCGTGACATTAGCAAACCAATAATTGATAAATGTATACCTTTCAGGGCCTTACGCATAAAAAATAGGATTTGCATTTAAGCATTGTTGACCCGAAAAACTAGACACCTAAGCCTTATTAAAATAATTAAAAAAAATTATTTTTGGCAGTAAATTGTGAATACAATCTCTAATTTTCCGATCTGATTCGAAAATTTACAGGAAACGCATGGGCATAGCCTCCTAGAGCCTCTTTCACCCCAACTCGTGGGACAATTATAATCAACAACTCGGTACATTTATAAACAAGGGCAGGTATAGCTCGTACAGTAATATTACTATTCATATAAAAATGTTACTTTGGCACACTTGTTGCATATTTAACTAACTATTTAAATAATCATGAGCCGACAAAAAAATGTTTTTGTCTTTTAGATCAGACCCGGTTTTTCCTATATGTTTTCATTGTTAGAAAAAATTCTGAGCAAGGGTTTTCCACAAATTCACAATTTCAGGTTTTCTGACATTTTTTGGGTAACCTCATGTCNTCCACTGTTACCCATGGTAAACAATTTGAAATTGTAATATGAAACTATTTGTTATATATAATTTATAATTTTCAGAAGTCATCGACGATGCATTTCTTGAAGAGCAAAATGTGCCGTTACATGTCTACAGCAAACAAATAAAGATAGCCCATGATCAACCAAGTACTTCAACAGCTGAAGTAATTGAGGAACATGCTAGTACTTCATTTAATGAATATCGAGAAGTGATATACACAACACCTGTAATGGATAAGCGTAAGTTGATTTGTTGTAATGAAGTCAAATTTGTCCATATGTAAATAAAAATGTACCAATCTGAAATTCAGGTACACGGTATGTTCATGTAAGATAATTGTAATGTAATTGTCATGAATGTGAGATCTTATTGTAATATATGCAGATATATAGGTATTATAATCTTTATAACCCAAATATTATGGGAAGTATGCGTTATATTATTATTTTTATGTAATTGTTGTATACAAAGTACCTACAATATTATACATTCATTATATCGATCAGTGATAAAATTAGATGTTATTCTTGTTTACTTTAAGTTTCGTTATGATTTTATCTAAGTAAGTTTCGTTTTGAAAGTTGTTTGTGACAAGATATAACTACTAACAATAATACATATTAATAATATATATTATCGTATATGTTTACCATCACTTTAAAATCTTAATAAAGCAGCTATATGAACATGCGCGAACTTGTAAACAAAATCAAAATAGTCGACAATGACAGACAAATTTGAAAATATTTGAACCACTAATTTGAAATTAAGATGTATACTATAAAATATGGTTACTTGTTAGATGCGTACTTTTTGGAATCTCGATATGTAACAGTTTATATGTTTACATAAGTACCCTTATCTTTAATTTAGATGTGTGTTAATTATAATATAATGTACTGATTATCTACTTATAATAGTGTGTTTGTACTGTTTCTTTTTTACAATAACAATAAAGAAGTTATAAATTCTAATTGTCCCTTTTATTAACATGAATGAATGATCCAAAGAAATTAGGACTACCTGCAAACAAGAATAATGTATATTGTTGTTGTATATTATTTCCGCCTATGGGTGGGGTAGGGGGTGTTTAGTTGGAGAACTTCTCACAGGTGGCGCTAAACGCATATTTATTTTAATACATGGCAGATTCGTATCTAAACTCTCTGTAATCTATGGTTCAGGATGTGCACGGTACACTTGACAAGCTTTGTGGGCATTTTCGTTTGCTTCGAAAAACAGCACAGCAATCACTACAACAATGTATTACAAACTGACTTTTTTGCAAGTACTCGCCGCGATAAAATACATGTATTTTAGTAGTTCCAAAACAGTTTTAAACACATTTTTAATTAGCCTTTTTCTCTATTACCTTAAACTTCCGATACGACTTCCGAATTGGGACATCAGTCAACTCAGTTTTTGCTCCTTTTTCACCCTTTTAAATTTTTGATATAAGTTCACTAACACCCTGTATAATAACAATGGTGAAGTCTATATGTCTTAATCCAGCAGCATTTATTTAAAATATTTTAACTCATTTAAGTTTGAGTAAAAATAGTAATCAGTTGAAGGTGAAAAAACCCAAGAATTTTCGAAATAAAAGCAATTTTTTATGTTATGTAATTTGTATGTTAAACGGATACGTGAAATAGAATATGTTAATACAGATTAAAAACATCAGTTGTATTCGATTTGAAAAGCGCCGGTAATTTGAATGACAACAAATTCAATATCGTTTTTTCATTAGACGAGGGATTGTTGAAAATGCAAACCTATGTGAGTAATTATTTTAAGGGAGAACATTTAGAAGATACTATTTTTACGAACTAATAATTTTCTACAGAAATCTGTAACATGAAAAATAGAAAACAAATCAAGATGGCTCGGCTTTGGTTTCTTTCAGACTGCGTCGTCATTTTATTTATCCTCTATGAAAAGGTGGTAAAGTGGATGTTGCCTAAAGCCATTCCTAGGAACCTTATTGTGAATTTCTTATTTCACCATTTTATCGAGGATTTACTGTGGCGTGTAATTCTTAAATAGAAAAATTCCAGTGATAAAAGTAATCATTCCGGAATTAAAAGTGCACTTCATTAATGCCTTTTTGAATTGAAACTTGCAGCAAGCCATGAATCGGACCGGTTCCGTCTGGATTTAATATCCGATAATTGCATTGGTCATTTGCATTTTCATCCAACTTGAAATAATTAATTTTACGAATGCAGTAGCTTTTATTTAGATCCAAATCCCAGAAATTCTCAAATAAATTATGGAAGAAAATCTAATTTCGCATGACTCTAAAATTGCTTGGCCTGCTATGATTATTATGGCCGCACTTCTTTAAACAAAACACGTTGAGACTTTTTTATTTAAAACAACTGCGTAGGAAATTTTAAAGGAAAAAATAATTACTTGGAATGTATTTAAAAACACTCAAATATAATAATGAGTGGAATGTAATCAAGTAAAATAAGCGAGATATGTCGGACGAACACAAATTCGACTTACCGTGGTCGGGACGTATCCATCCTAGTATGGCACTTAGATTTAATGAAAAAACGAGTGATTTATTAAATTCGGGATTTTATAGTAAGAATATATTGGTTACAGCTTGCGTGTGTCACACTCGTCTCTCCAGAGTTCTTGACGTCGAATTATCTAGAGCTCTCGATCTATATAGAAGGGAATAGGGACTGTTTTTTTTTAAGAAATTGAAAAATTTAATAATAATTGTTAATATAAATGAAAAACAATTGTAATTAGTCTGAAAATATTATAACTTAGAATTAGGAAACCTTAACAATAATTATTTGTCTTACCAATAAACTTAAAAAGGTACAAAGTAGAACTTTATGGTGCATGCCCAGGTTGTCTAAATTTTTTTCTGAAAAGTGTACCTATATAAAAAATTATAGTAAGCCATGCTTTCGTGACAATAGCAAACCAATAATTGATAAATGTATACCTTTCAGGGCCTTACGCATAAAAAATAGGATTTGCATTTAAGCATTGTTGACCCGAAAAACTAGACACCTAAGCCTTATTAAAATAATTAAAAAAAATTATTTTTGGCATTAAATTGTGAATACAATCTCTAATTTTCCGATCTGATTCGAAAATTTACAGGAAACGCATGGGCATAGCCTCCTAGAGCCTCTTTCACCCCAACTCGTGGGACAATTATAATCAACAACTCGGTACATTTATAAACAAGGGCAGGTATAGCTCGTACAGTAATATTACTATTCATATAAAAATGTTACTTTGGCACACTTGTTGCATATTTAACTAACTATTTAAATAATCATGAGCCGACAAAAAAATGTTTTTGTCTTTTAGATCAGACCCGGTTTTTCCTATATGTTTTCATTGTTAGAAAAAATTCTGAGCAAGGGTTTTCCACAAATTCACAATTTCAGGTTTTCTGACATTTTTTGGGTAACCTCATATCACTCATCAAGACTTGTGTGATATGAACAGAATTTTGCTTTCCAAAGTTTTTGACATAAGAGACTGCGTATGAAAGGTTGAGGTATAGATTTCCAAGCTATGGAATATCATCAATTGCCAACTGACTGTAAATATAGACCAGCAGATCAAGCATTCTGCAGTTGATGAAGGTGCTCATTGGGTGTAGTGTTTTCAAGGTTCTCATGAGTGATCTGATGTCGTTGCATCGATGATCTGTCTGTCAAATGTCAGTCAAGTAACTGACCAGCAACTGTCAAAAGACTGTGTAGAGACTCTTAAGGTTTAAATAGACCAATAGATAGAACGATCATCATTTAACCATTAATATGGTTAGCGAATAAAACGTCAGTCAATAAATCAAGGAATGATGATGATAAATAAATCTTAGGTAGATGATGTAATAATGTATAGATTAACAAATTAATGAAAGAATCAGGAAATAAATCAATCAGTAAATAGATCAGTTGAAAAATAAATCAATAAATAGATTAAAAGGACCTACGCATAGGTCCTCCGGATGAATGTTGACTGAATTGAAAATCAATCAATATTCACCTAGAGCTAAAGCCTCAAGGCCAACGACAAAGCATTCACCATCTTGGGTAATAACCTATGTCATAGGCATGGGGATATGATATAAAAACATATTATATTAACCGAATAAAAATTGATGGCATTGGAGAATAGGAAAACAAGATGTTGGCTGTCGAATGAATCTGAAAGTAGAGATTTACAGACTGGGTGTCTGTTCCATTGAGAAAACGGAGCTCCCGACCACTCTATCTATATTGACAGTCTATTAACAGTAAATTGACAATTTATGATACTCCATAGCTTGGAAATCTGTAACCCAACCTTTCATAAGCAGTCTCTTATGTCAAAAACTATGAAAATCATAATTCTGTTCATGTTACATAAGTCTTGATGAGTGGCATGAGTTTACCCAAAAAATGCCAGAAAACCTGAAATATCGCGCATTTGAAAGTGATTTGAGGAAAACTTACGTCAAAATATATAGGAAAAACGGGGTCTGATTTAAAAGACAAAAATTTTTTTGTCGACCTGTGTATCCTTCCAAAGCAGCAATGATATTTTGGATTTCTATTGGAAATAATAANGTTTTTGTCTTTTAGATCAGACCCGGTTTTTCCTATATGTTTTCATTGTTAGAAAAAATTCTGAGCAAGGGTTTTCCACAAATTCACAATTTCAGGTTTTCTGACATTTTTTGGGTAACCTCATATCACTCATCAAGACTTGTGTGATATGAACAGAATTTTGCTTTCCAAAGTTTTTGACATAAGAGACTGCGTATGAAAGGTTGAGGTATAGATTTCCAAGCTATGGAATATCATCAATTGCCAACTGACTGTAAATATAGACCAGCAGATCAAGCATTCTGCAGTTGATGAAGGTGCTCATTGGGTGTAGTGTTTTCAAGGTTCTCATGAGTGATCTGATGTCGTTGCATCGATGATCTGTCTGTCAAATGTCAGTCAAGTAACTGACCAGCAACTGTCAAAAGACTGTGTAGAGACTCTTAAGGTTTAAATAGACCAATAGATAGAACGATCATCATTTAACCATTAATATGGTTAGAGAATAAAACATCAGTCAATAAATCAAGGAATGATGATGTAATCAATAAATAAATCTTAGGTAGATGATTTAATCATGTATAGATTAACAAATGAATGAAAGAATCAGGAAATAAATCAATCAGTAAATAGATCAGTTGAAAAATAAATCAATAAATAGATTAAAAGGACCTGCCCATAGGTCCTCCAGATGAAGTTGACTGAATTGAAAATTAATCAACATTCACCCAGAGCTGAAGCCTCAAGGCCAACGACAAGGCATTCACCATCTTGGGTAAATAACCTATGTCATAGGCATGGGGAAGTGATATAAAAACATATTATATTCACCGAATAAAAATTGATGGCATTGGAGAATAGGAAAACAAGACTTTGACTGTCAAATGAATTGGAAAGTAGAGATTTACAGACACCCAGTTCCATTGAGAAAACGGAGCTCCTGACCACTATATTGACAGTCTATTAACAGTAAATTGACAATGTACGATACTCCATAGCTTGGAAATCATACGCATTCTCTTATATCAAAAACTATGAAAATCATAATTCTGTTCATGTTACACAAGTTTTAATGAGTGGCATGAGTTTACACAAAAAAATGCCAAAAAACCTGAAATATCGCGCATTTGAAAGTGATTTGAGGAAAACCCTTACGTCAAAGTACATAGGAAAAAAGGGGTCTGATTTAAAAGACAAAACCTGTTTTTTGTCGACCTGTGTATCCTTCCAAAGCAGCAACGATATTTTGGATTTCTATTGGAAATAATTATTATTCAACAAATTGCACAACTTTATGCTAACCATTTTTCTGCCTCTGATGGATTCCGAGGTGGAAATATTATTGCTTCCAGTATAAAATAAAATAATTACTACAGCCTGATTGTTACGTTCTGTCGTAAAAATATGAACGTCTCAGTAGTTCAATAGAACCCAGTTTGTTCCTGGTACATATTTAGAAAATAGTTCTTTCGCAGGCCAAGGGAAATTTTTATAACCGCCCCAGCTGCTCACTTCCAGTAAACCCTAATTACTATCGCAGACAACGATTCTCCGGTTTTTATTTCACGACGACTTGAACTACGGAAGCCCGTCAACTTGTATTATTAGTACTCCGAAACGGAAGACAGCAGACCACGCGGATTATTATTTAGTAATGTCTTGTCGAAAATTTTATTTAGAGCTCTTCTTGATTGAAGGAGTTTTCTCGTATGTCAAATGATAATAATTGGTAGGAGTCAAAAGTATTAAAATCCTTGGTACAGAGGATCTGATGGTTTTTAAATATTCATTCATTATTATGTGAATATAATTAAAAGAAACATGACATTTTTAATACAAATATCTATATGTAATATTTTATTGTCCTATCGTTTCATAAACATGACCAGCTTGAATAATGTGCACAGGAAATTGAAGACAATGCCGCAATGGGCAATTTTGAACATTTCTAGTTTATCTACGCTCGTGTAAAAAGTGACAGCTTTACATTGTCAAAAGAATTGGCTACAGAAGAGCCTGAGCAATGAAAGTTTTTTATTTTTAGAGTTTTTATTGATGTGGTAAACAGTATATCAATAACGGCAATGGTATTGTCAGAGATTGTTTCTTGACTATCTGCAGGAGATTAGATTAGAGTTGACATCGCAATTTTGTTTTGAATTAATTAATAATAATAATAACTTCAATGCCATCGTGCCATCTATTTAAGAATTAAATAAGAACACTTCCAGCTACAATTGTAATTTTTGTACAAAATGGAACATAAAAATAGGTTTAAATAAAGTCTTAATCAAAATTTTGGATTAGCAGATGAGTCTATTAATTTGTAGTTATTTAATTAAATTAACTGATGTATATAACATGAAAGGATAAACAGTAAGATGGAACACGTGATCTGGTTAACAAATAAGTCTCCTAGCCGACAAATGTCATCTTACCAAAAAGTCCTAATGGGTATATACAGTCGCCCACCACTGCTAGTGCGTCCTTGAGAGTAGACAGTAGCTTTGATAGGATGTCAAAATGAACCCTTAACTGTCAGTGGTAACGGACATCTCTTTCAGCTGATGAAAGTGCAGTCGTGCCAGCAATAGTGCTTTTTACAGGCCCTGTAGTATAGTTGCGAGTCTTCCTCGTCGTCTTGTTATAGTTGGCCAATGATGTTTAAATGAAAATAATCAAGGACCAAATCACAACGAATAAATGAAAAGATGATAAAAGTAGCAATCTATTCTATTTAATCAGAAAAAGGTAAAAGAATATTTCTTAAAAGAAAATTTTTCAGCAAACAGAAATGAAGGAGCAAACCGGATTTTAAGTGACTTTTGTAAATAAAAATCAAAATGCAAAATCTGCTACTATGAATATTGCTTTTAAGTTATACGAATACAAAAATTTGGAAGCGAAACTAGACTCTAGAATGTTCTAAAAATGGCAACATCTCGAATTTACAAAATGGATCTCAAGACAGGATGTGATGTAGTCTACCGAAAATTGTAGAATGGTGCGTATCAACAAAAAAAAACACCAAATTATTAGCATCGGGGAATGGTGACGGTAAAAAATGTGCTAATTGTGTATTTGTGCAAGATACAAAGATACTGACGAAAAGATAATATCACACTGTATATGACAAAATCACGATAGTTTATCAAAGAAAATATCCCATAAGTCTCAAAGAAACTTAGCATGAAACAAACTGCAAACACTGCACAAGTAAGTTCCCACAGCTTACAAGAGAATTATAGAAACTGGCAAATGGTACACACAACAAAAATTATGCAGCTATTCCAAACTGAGCAACGGTGGGATCCTCATTGCCTGTAACACAATGACAGAACAGATTCTGATTTCATCAAAAAGACAAGATGGAATCGATACTATTCCATCCTCGAAACAACGCTAGAACACGAGGTTAGCAAAACGCAGTACCCGGCCAAAATTTACATAAAACTATAAAAGTTCCATTATTCATTTTAACTTTAAACACAAAAATCTGCAAAAATTAGCATGATAAACCGACATTATCCCCTTACGCAAAATTACAACCGCTTTCCCGAGTAGTCGAAAACCTAATCCCTTCTTTTCGCGTTTTTGAACTCGCCACATACTTCGGTATTGTTGTTGTAGTAATGTTAATAAAATTAGGCAACCAACTTAACATAGAGAATCTTAAAGGAGTGTAGTGACTTACATAGGTGAATTATTAAGTATGTATAATTTAAAATCTTTTAATAATTGTCTTAATGAGGATCGGAAAACTTTAGATTTAGTATTTGCCAATTTACCAGTTTCAATTAAAGAAGAATTAGTACCTCTTGTTAATATTGATAGGAAACATCCTCCTTTATTGGCCGAAATTAATATTACTAAATTGAAGTATTTGGAAAAAAATAACAATAATTTAGCAGATAAGTATAACTTTAAACAAGCTAACTTTACATTATTGTACGAATTACTTAATAATTGCAACTGGNAATAGTCTATGGGTGAATCCAATAGATATCAAATTTGATGGAAAATTACTTACCATTGGTTGTCGAGAATTGAACGCAAGTTTGTTTCGTTACAAACTGTGACTCGCAAACTCCTACTGACTTGAAATTTTTCCAATGGTGTTAATACCTATTTGCTGAACAGTACACACACATCATATTTTTCAAATCTTTCGTTTCACTATAATAAAAGCTCAAAGTTTATTAGTTTCTGACTTCGGAACAGACTATTTTAGTGTGACGTCATATATTTAGGCAACCCGCAACAAATTGTCATGGTTGAAATTGTGGAATCTGACCCTTGTTTACTATTTACATAGACGCTATAAAAATGAATAACTTACAAAAATTTAGAAGTATTTAAGAATAATGAACACGTGTTTCGTAAAATAGATACACACTAATGTGCTTAAAACTTACAAAACCAATATAAAAGAATATTCTTAAAAAATAAAGTAACAATTTAACATTAGCCGTGTTATACCTAATGTGCATGCTCGGGAAGAATTGCCTCATATGCAGATGAGATCTTGTTGATATATCACCGCTGTCATCATTAGCGTATTTTTTCTGCCTTTGTTTAATCTTGGCATTTTCTAGTTTTACCAAGTATGTTTATTGTTTATAAATTTAAAAATATAGATTCTACAATTCTTTTAGTTTGTCACTTGGGGTTTGAAACTTTTTCAATATTTCTAATATTGCCAGAATATCGCGATATTTAAGGTCATGACAAAGAAGAAATTTTTTGGCACTTATGTCCAAAGTACATAAGGTTGAAAATCGATTTAGTAAAAATACTGAGAAATTCTTCATAACAATGTGTATGCATTGTCAATGACAAAAATTACTACAGGTTAAAAGAAGAAAATATCCACCCTTATGTTTTAACATATTTTATTTTTTCGGTATGGCATCATACAGACTGTCGTTTCATATAATCGGTTAACTAATTATTTAAGATCGACGTCTTTTTCAGCTGTCAGTAAAGCTTTCAACATGAAATATTCCGACCAATGATTCGGCAGTTCCACATGCTTTGCTCTTTCGGAAAAAGGGATCATATTTCATATGTTTGTGCGATCTGTACATCACTATAATCACAAATTAAAACTTTTAAGAACACTGGCAACTTTAGCTATAGCAGTTTATTTACAACACAAATAATAAAACACTAACAATTTCGTTTCTTAATGGACTGAGATTTTTAATATCATGTTGGTAATAACTCTCGAATACTAGCCGTTAAAGTACAAAAAATCAATTCATTTATCTTCCAATTTTAATTAATCATTTAATTTTAATGTTCCACATTTAGAAAATTTCATTTTAGGATGTTAATATTTTAATATTAAATATATGTGCGTTTATGGTTATAGACAAAAGTTAGAAGTCTATAATGGTTGATGAATTGCTATCATCAGGATCGATTTTTATTCTAAAAGTTAGTGGCCTTAGATTTAACCCAAAATTGAGAAATTTGTGAAATATGTAGAAAGTGCCATAAGTACCCCGAATTGTGACAATTTAGGTGCAAAATTTATTGAATAGAAAACTAAACTAAACACAACGCACGATGAAATTCTAAATTCAAAATTGCCTTGAGGGAGAAGCTTCCGATTCCAATATTCAAATAACCTCATAGAATATCTGTTTGCAGACCTGGAAATCCATCCGGGTCATCTGTTAACTCGAACAGTACCTAATCGTTATGGTGCATCTTGGTATACGGAGCCAAAGCATATCGGAGTTTAATACAACTGCTTCTCTGTGAGAGACGACGATAAAACAGATTACGATAAATCCAACCGAGGACGACATCGGGAGATTGCTGCTCCGGCCCTTATCATTCGAACGCTGCACCTCGAAACTTACTAATCTGTGGATTATTAAAGTCACATCTCGAATCAGACGGTGTACTTCTGATTAAATTAAGCACAGAAATGTTGGCGTGCAACATTTTCACTTACTTAGATCTAAATAAAAGAAACATTTTAAGGTGTTACCTCGAGTGCTACATCAAACTAGCTAGTGTGACTTGCTTAGTCGTTAAGTTATTTTAAGGTTAGATGCCTTCTTTGTGCCTTGCATTAATTTTTAATTGATGTGAACTCAACAAGCAAGCAATTTCGTAAAATAAATTCCTCGTACGATATATTTACATGACATAACCACCAAGCTGGAATAAATGGTAAACTATGTTAAGCTCGCTATTGTCATGAAAGAGAAAAAGATTTAAACATTTAATAGTTGTCTGTGATTCAGTCAATAATGACTATTATGACACCCGCATTGAGAAAAGTCATTCTATTAAACTATATTGCTAAGAAAAATAAATATTTTTTTAACTGTAGCTGGTGTTTTGATTTACCTACAAGTAAATTAAGTTTCCTACAATTTTAGTCAATGATTACGTCAGTTGTGCACTGGTACAGTGTTTTGTTAGATTTTAAAGTTTTAAGTCATTAGATTATTTGTTACTATTAAGCAGCTCATTGTGAGCAAGTAAACATGTTGCTGTGAAAAGTATACTAAAAATTTTTTTCCATTTCCACCAATTTGCGTCACGAACAAAGCCGAAGTGCTCTGATGATATGTGTCGTAAGCATCATTTTAAAACACTGTCATATGACAGAGTATGACATGATTGTATTGATATACACTTCGTTATGCATTTTTTTTCTTGTAAGCTGGGCTACTAAATTAGGGTAAGGCTGACGCTTATTCATCAGAATTTTGGAGGCAACACGACTGACGTCCTCAGCTATAATAAATTAAGTTTTAATCATTGTTATTTATTATATTATTAGTGTTATTACCGTATAATCTTAACACTGGCTCTTAGTAGCGGACAGCCTAAGATTTTATAAAACTGTGGACAATATTAAACGGACTTTCTTTTCTTATATCACAATCCAATTGCTAAATTATTCCAAACTTATACGAAAGGAAAGTATGACATATTATTATGTTGTAGATAGCATCACAGAGAGTAGAAGAGAATATTAGTAATTATTATGAATACGAAATAAACATTCTTATACTTGAGTAGTAACGCAGATTACTAAATTCATCTTTACAAATAATACAACTGATGTATTAGGAAAATACGAGAAAAAATGTTTCGGTCAGGAAAACTACGTTCTAAAATGTATATTTCTCTCCAAGTTCTGGAATAAAATTGTAATGTAGACTACCCATTTTACTGGTAATACCTATTTGATTACTCACTATTTCAATGGATTTTCTCATGACTTGAATAACAGGTACCCAAATTGTTATCTCGCACGATATGTATTTCTAATTGTACTTGTATTAGTATTGCATGTTAAAAATTATATATCTCAAATCCCATACGTCTTTATGGTTCTGTTTATCGCAGAATGTCGTTAAATATATGTTCTGAATAAAAATTTATATCAAGGTTATTACAATTTGTGCTATATGTATATTTAGATACTATTCAATATATCTGAAATACATAAAAACATTCAGATAAATTCGAATAATGGAATAAATATTTTCTTGAGAAAGAGATCAAACATGTCTATTTATCATGGATAACTGTGTAGGATGGGCTAATTTTGACACTTTTCTCTTATTTAAAATGTAGTACAGGCATATTAGATGTTGCCGACCTGATTTTTAGGAAAAGCTGAATGGCGAAAGTCCAATCTCCATATGGTGATCCATTTGTGAAAGCCAAGAATTCTTCAACTTTGGCTATTTTCTCTGATGCCCCATACTATTCATGTTCATAATTTTCATTAACAGTTTCAGTTCAGAAGTTTTTGTGTATAGTAACTTTCTGTTTTTCCGTGTAAAACATATATTTTTGAAATAAAAATTCTTTACCACCAAAAATATTTTTTCTATATAATTCAACTTCAAAAAATGCACAGTACACTGAATTGTATCGAGAAACAGTTGAATTAGAAAACAGAAGAAGTTGATTTTATTAAAGATAAATATTTCCTAATCTATAAACCGTATCTAGGCCGTAAGTGTAACTTACCATACTAAAGCAGTATCTGATTTTGTGCTTATATCGACAGTTAAAATTAGAAAAAATAAAACGCAAACAAGTACCGAATTTACAATGTGTTTATTTAAATGAAAGTTGATTTTCAAAATTTGAACAATTTACAGACCAACAAAATTTAACTTTTTTGGAAGCAGAAATTTGAATATATATTTCCAAAGGGTTTAAGTGCGCTGAATCCGAATCTGGCAGCAGAATTGCTCTATCACGTCAGGTTTTTCAGATATCCTAACCTAAAAGTGTAAAAACACTGTTTTTCGTCATATTTGAGGTTATGTAGTAATGTCTATTCTTTTTCAATAAACTAATACATTGAATCTGAAAGTACAAGACTCCATCCTTCGAATGCCGTTGAGTTTGCTCAAATATCTTTTTTTGAGATATCACATGTTGAAATTTTTAAGTTTCTCAGTTTCTTAATATGCGAAAATCTACTAAGGCTCCCTTAGACATCAAGCAGTCGATTGCAATTCAGAAACTTCATACCCATACGATTTGTGGGTTTGGAGTTGGTAGGCTTGGGGTTTGTAAGCTTGGAGTTTGTAGGTTCGGGTTTTGTGGGATTGGGGTTTGTGGGTTTAGGGATTGTGTGTTTGTGGATTTGGAGTTTGTGAGTTTGAGTTCGTATGTATTGAAGGTTTCTGAGTATGAAGTTTCTGAACTGCAATCAACTGTTTGACGTCTAAGGGATCCTTAATAGATTTACGCATATTAAGAAACTGATAAACTTAGAAATTTCAACACGTGATATCTCAACGAAAAAAAAAATATATTTGAGTAAATTCAACGGCATTCGAAAGAGGGAGCCTTGTACTTTTAAATTATATGTATATATTTTTTTTTTTGAAAAGTATGAATGGCATTACTACATAACCTCAAATATGACGAAAAACATTGTTTTTGCACAGCACACCAAAATCCTTCGGGAATGCATATTAGTGTGTCTGCTTCTTGATCCTTGTTGACCTGTGATTATTATTAATTTGAAACATTACTTTTTGGGAATTTTCCATAATATTTTTTATATTAATTTTGTTAAACTCAAATACGTTGTCAGAATTAGTATTTATTGTTCTTAAACTAGAATTAGTTAAATCTAAATTAAAGTTTATTTTAGATGAGGAGGCCAAGTTGTGTTTAACGCGTTTTGTTTGGTCCACAAATTCTTTTAATTTTGCTTTGCTTTCTAGGAAATCCTCTACAGAGTCTTCAGCTACCATATAAAGATTCCTTCTCAAAACAACCACTTCAGCGGTTTAGTTGCACTAGTTCTCCTAAAAGCATGTCCCTATTTTATTATTTTTGATAGTATTATACACATAATTGACGCTTTTTCCATTTTATAACCATTAATAAGTACAGGGATTTATAAGCGTAAGGTTTAAATATTTTGCAAACCTTCTTTAACCAATGTAGGGATTCGGAAATACGTGTTTCCATATTTGGCAAAGTGAATTTTTCTCTTCTATAGATGCAGGCTAAGCCCATTATTACTTCCACCTAAAAACAAAGAATTGTAAGCATCTATCTTTACTAAAAATCAATTGTCAATCATTAAATAAGCTTCATTGGGAACATACTTGATCCTCTTTTCCTTTGTGAGCGGTTTGGATTTATTTTAATAGTATCCTGAATTTTTGTTGTCCAGAAAAAATATGAATAGGTACACTACAATTAGAAATGTCAATGTTATCTTTGAAATTTATTGTTGTTTTCAGCAACACAATCCTTTCTCCATTTCAATATAAACATTTTCAGCATCGCTAATACTTTCTTTCGATCTCCACATTCAAGTGCATTTTGTGTCTTATTGTACCAAAATTTCTTGAATTATCGAATTCGACAAATTCAAACTGACAACAATAAGGAATATCAATTTATTTATCACGAACGAATTTGATCAGTATTCAAATTTTTGGTTTGTTTCGCTACAAATTTTCCTAATCGATAAAAGCATTTGTTGATATATCGAAATATACAGGGTGGCCAAATGAAAACGAAACAGAGCCATTTTCAGGAACTGCGTCAAGATTGTAGAAAAACGCTCAAACCCGTTGATTTTAGATTAAAGGGTTACCTATTTGCTGATATTTTTGACTCCGCCACTTTCACTCCCAAGCAAGGGTAAGCATCTTCCCAAAATATTTAAATGGCATTGGGGGTTGAGTAATATTTCTTTTGAACGCTCTTACAATTCTCTTTACAACAGACCTTAAATTTTATAATTCCGGCCAATACTTTGAAAAAAATTTACATTTTAAAATTTAAATTATGTTTAGTTGCTTACTTACTACTTAGTTGATTAAATGTTCAAACTGATGACCGCCCGCTTCCATATAAGAATAAAGATTTTGTTCGAAACATTCGCGCATTCCGAAGAATTTCCGGAGTGATTCGACGGCATTCGTCGACGATTCTTCCAGCGACGCTGGCTGTGTTTTATAGATTTTACTTTTTGGGTATCCCCACAAAAAGAAATCAAGGGGCGATAAATCCGGTGATCGTGGAGGCCACTCAATGCTGCCTCTTCTCCCAATCCAATTCCGTAGAAAACGTTGGTTCAAATACTGACGGACAATTAACGCATAATGCGGAGGAGCACCGTCCTGTTGAAAAATCAAATGATATTCATCATACTCTGAAACATTTTCAATAAGGCGGGGTCAATAGCGTCTTCCAGTAATTGCAAATATATTTGGCCTGTCAAATTACCACGTAGAAAAAAAGGACCTACCAGCCGGTCACCGAAAATTCCAGCACATACATTTAATTTTTCCGGTTGTGTGATGTATGCACCTCGTGAAAAACTCTTGGGTTTGAATCGGACCAATTCCGGCAATTGTTACGATTTACCGTCCCGTTCAAGAGAAAACTGCATTCATCAGAAAAACAGATGTTAAAAAGGAACTGTGGATCGTTCACTCATTATTTCATAAAATTGCAAACGGCGGTCATAATCATCCTCATGAAGTTCCTGGACTAAATGTATTTTGTACGAATGAAATTAATTCATCTTCAAAATGGTTTGTATGCTAGTTCGATTGATCCCAGACACAGATGACAGCTGCCTCGTACTTAATGTAGGATCAAGATGAACTTGTCCCAAAACTGCAACTTCACTAGCTTCATTAACTATAGGTTTTTCAATTGCTCGTTGTTTATTGGCTACGTTCCCTGTCTCTTGAAATTTTTTTACTAACTCTAGAACATACTTCCTACTGACATGTCGATCTTGATGTTGTTCATTAAATAGTTGAGCTGTTCTATTCGCACATTTATTGTTCATAAAGTAAAACGAAATCATATCTACCCTTTCCGCAGTGGAATAAACCATAATGTTTAATTTTCAAAAACACAATTAAATAAACTACCAACCAACGCTTCCAAATAATACTAGAAAATAATTAGGAATCTACTAATTTTACATTCATTGTGTGTAGCATTCATTTCTGTTTTTTACAATTGTGTTTTTTAGAATAAAAATTCTTAATAAGTATTGGGCGGAATTATAAAATTTAGTCTGTTGTCAAGAGAATTGTAAGAGCTTTCAAAAGAAATATTACTCAACCCCCAATGCCATTTAAATATTTTGGGGTGATGCTTACCCTTGCTTGGGGGTGAAAGTGGCGGAGTCAAAAATACCAGCGTTTTTCTACAATCTTGACGCAGTTCCTGAAAATGGCTCTGTTTCGTTTTCATTTGGCCACTCTATATATGTACTGTTTTGATTTAACATTCCGGCAAACGTCAAGCAATTAACGACAAAGTTAATAATATTCTTAAATATCCTTAGTAAACTAAATCCGACGAAACTTGAACAAAAATATCAAATTGTGCACCTTAACTGCAGCTACAAAAAATTTCATTGGAAACAAAATCTCGAGTAAATTAAATTTTCAAATGGAGGATTCTCCTCGTTATCCCTACAGACTCTTGAATGTGCATTTGCATCAGCCGGCCGATGAATGCAGCGCCACTCAGACGATTCAAGTAGAAGAGAGCGAACGTTAAAAACTTCTATTATGTGTGCATCTCGAACGCGCATCCCTTTTGTCTTATTTATTTAATGGATTTAACGGGATAGAATCTTCCTAAAGCATTCAATATCTGCTCTCAGGATTAAGCTTATGAAATTTTCTGACAGCACCTACGCTTTTCAATGAATGCCCATCATATAATTAAACTCGTGCAATTATAAGGAGTGTCCCAGTTCTATTCTGAAAAAAATTGTGGAAAATGTAGATCCATTAAGCACAATGGGACTGTTATATATAAACATATTTCAGATAGTTCAAATAAACAGGGTGCTAAAATTGAAAAATTATGACATTTATATACAGTGCGTCCCAGAAGTAACAAATTCATATTTTATTTTGTGTTGAGTTTTCACAAAAACCCTAAAACACGTCAATTAGTAAATAGGAATTGTCGTTTTGTCACGTTGGTTAAACCTTTTTTGCGCTATGTTTCATAAACCTATGACGTCATCGACATTTATTTTTAAATAGCACTATCTAATTTTTTAAGAATAAATGGATAACCCTTTTGAAGGGAAATGCGTCGATATAGGGTTTAGCCTACTTTAGTTTGACAGCTGCGAAAAAAAGCCAACGATTGGAATGGACATGGTTTGAATTAATAACAAAAATTCCGATATCTAATGTCCAGTAATGGGATTTTTATCCAAAATTTTCGGATAATTAAATTCAACCTTGTGCTCGTGCAATGGAACTTGTATAACGCTCTTCGCCTCTGAATATGTCCAAATTATATCCTTTTTAATTACAAAAAAAAGTAACTTTTATTTTTGTATCGCTAGCTGACAAACATAGATTAATTTTGTATTGAAGATAAACCTCCTTTGTAGGGGACCGCCTAGTCGGGTGTCTTGGCCGATGGATTTCGATCGGCCAAGGTAAGAATTACGGACGCAGGCTGGAACTTGGATGGGTGACCTAAGGCAGGCTCGGGGACGTGGCTGTGGAAACCTACCAGAGACCTGGGTCGCTCAACACCTTCCGCCTGCGTGTGATCCCTCTTCCATCTCTGTAACTCAAGACCATTGCTATCATACATAAAAATTGTACGAGACTTTGCCACCAAGCCACCCGTGTAGTAATAGGACGGTTTGAAGAAAAGTACTCGAGTAATGAAGGCCCCGCAGTGGAAAAGCTATTGTATTGTTAATGGCAGGGAGATATTTGTCATTAAATACAAAATTACACACCATATCGGAAGGCGTAACGTCTTTACAGGCTCACTTTTAAAAATCAAACATTTTAGAAGAATGCACGGTTATAGACGTTCACATATAAAAAACAGAACATAATATAAAATTAACTTTGTTGGTCATTTTTTATAAACTTCTCATTTTGCGTAGACCAAGGCTCCTCGAATATGGTCTCATGTTCACTGTTAGATAAAACAGAACGTGCTTTAATTAATTCTCGCAGACTTTGCGAAGAAATTCGGTTATTTTTTTTTTCTGTATAAATCCTCTCGTGTTAACAGTTAAAACGATGCTAATGGAGTCGTAATTTTAACAGTTCAAAGCGTACGGTTTCCATTAATCAGCCCTCTGCGAGAGTTACAACTCCCTGTGAAAACTAGAATAAAAGCACTTTAATTATATTAATTATAAAAAACGGAATGAGAGTTTGCTGAAAAACTGATTGGGGCAATTCGGAATATTTGAATAAAGAGTAATTCTAACAAACAAAATTATCATTAGGTCCCTCTTTACAAAACTGATTAACAGCAAATTATCACCAATCAATTTGTAAAAAAGTTAAAATATATCACTAGGATAAAGACGATCGAGATGAGTGATGATGATGAATTGCTGCCATTTTTTGTATTTTTCTTATAAATCGCGCCTCTAGCAAAACGTAATAAGTTAATATTAAATGTTCTGTAAGCTCGCAAAATTATTTGATTTCTTAGTTTTCATGCTTATACAGGGTGTTTCAGAAAAACTTCCCGTAAATTCAGTGGGTGATAGTATGAACGATATGTCTATCTCCTCTTGTTTTCGAGATACCTACAGAGCGACAAAATTAAATTTTTTAAATAGAATTTTTACGAAAATTTCCGGACGGTGCGAAATATTTTTATGAAATTTGGTATTCCAGGGTTTTTAAGGACGCCAAATGGGCTGGTCTAATTATTTTTTATATATTTTATAGAGGGCGCTAGTTATGTTACATTCTTATTACATTTTAAGTTCTATTTTTTTAAGGTTANTAAACTATAAAAGTCATTTGTTTTATGTTTATTATGAAGTGTACGAATGAAACGCTCTATCGATTTTATAATTTATTGTGAAAATAGCTCAATCATAAGCGTCCGTAAGGGGCTCTGTTTGCCCTGTTTTTAATATAATTTCTACCGCACTGTAAATTTTTCAAAATTAATTATTTTTTTACATTGCGGTTTATTCAACAACAAAAAGGTATCTTATTATTTTTACATGAAGTGTTTTTGAGAAAAATGGCTTCTTATGGATTCATTACATGTGAAATGGTTAAGTTTTTCAAACAAAGTAATACAGAATAAAATATTTAATATTGAGAAACAAACAGAAATAACAATTTAATAATGCAACGTAAAATCAATGACTGAGGAAATATGTCAAAATACGTATAAACAATTGTTATTCTAAGAATCACCTTCAAGGAGCATGAGATTTTTTTCAGAAATCTGTGCCACCTACATCCGTTTCTATAAGTAATAAAATAAAAAAATACTTTTAGATGTCACTTTAACATATTATTAACACATAACTGATATATTCTGGACCCCTTCTTAATCACGAATTTAAATAGTGTCGTGTATACATACTTCATTCAATCATTACCCTGTTATCTAATTGTAATGAATCCATAAGAAGTCATTTTTCTCAAAAACGAAGAATTTCATTTAAAAATAGTAATAGACCTTTTTGCTGTAGAATAAACCGCAATGTAAAAAAATAAATTCATTTTGAAAAATTTCCAGTGCCGTAGAAATTATTTATTTATTTATTTATTTATTTATTTATTTATTTATTTATTTATTTATTTGATACACCATTCAACAGAATATATCCAATTACTGAATGGGTGGGAACACAATATGTAGTATAAAAGAGAAAAATTACAGTAATAATTGGTAAAACAATTCGAAGAATAAAAATTATAAATTAATTCAAAAGTAATAAAACTTAAAAAAGTATTTTACATTAATTAAAATAACAGTAGTATAAAACAGTCATATGCTTTAGTAATATAGAATAAAATACTATAAACATTATACACACACACACACAGACACACAAGCTAAAATGTATAACAGAACAAACAAAAGCCAATTAAAATAAGTTCGTTAGTGACTTTATGTTAGAAGAAAAAATGTTAATATTAAAAATAGAGGCAATCAGAGCCACTAACGGACGCCTATGATTGATCTATTTTCACAATAATTTGTAAAATCGATAGAGCGTTTCATTCATACATTTCATACTAAATATAAAACAAATGGTTTTCGTAGTTTAAGAAAAAATAAATAAAAACTAAAAAAAAATATTTTTTTTTTTCAAGATCTTATATCTCTAAAAGGAAGCATTTGAAAGAAAAAGTGTATAAATATTATTTTGACGAAATCTATCGATGGTTAACAACCCGAATCTGCTATTGGAAATTATCACCGTCCATTATCTAAAATTACCAAAAATCATCCTTAAAATCTAAAAAACAGACAATTCTGTATTCAGTAGGTTTCAGTTTGGGCACAGCCTTAGAAACAAGTCGACGGATTATATTCGTGGAGTTCGTGCCATATTTTGAATACCTACCCAAAGGCTTGGTCAACACATGTAATCTTTCTATCTGCTTTATTAGCTCAAGCTTCAATAACCAACGACAGATATCTTCAGACATATTTGACTTAATTTTTCAACATCCATCATCTAAATAGTCATTAAACTTTATAGTCCAGACGGTATCTGTTTCAAAAAGCCATATTTGGGTGAATCGTATATCAACGGAGATTTTTGGCTTTTTGGCTTTCAAATATCACTGGAAATGAAAATTTTTCATGTACACACACATTTCATATAAAAAAAAAGTGGGCTTAACTTTTGGCGGCAAAATATGTTTAAAAAATTCGAAAAATGTCATCTTTTTCTTTCTATTTAATTATGTATCTTTTCAAGAGTTGATTTTAGGCGAAAATGAAAGAGGAAAAAAATATCTGTAATTAAATATTTTACAAAACATGACTAGTTACAAATCGAATGAATCATGATTATTATGGTAAAAATCGAAAAACTCGCAAAAGTGGGGTTAAAAACAATACTTTTTAGGGAATGTTTTTGGGGTATTTAAATTGGGTATAGGACCTTTATGCTTGGCTCAAGAAAACCTCATGTTATGTAGTATCATCACACCATTTTTCATCAAAATCGGTCCTATAGATTTTGCATAATAATTTTGCAATCCAGATTAGGAAAAAAAAATAGCAAATTTTCAAAATTTTGCACAGCAAAAACCAAGGCCCTAGATACTTGAAAATTTAATCACATATAGAAGGGCTCTCAAGCTTCCAAACTTTCTTTGAAAAATTCGTATCCGTCAATTAGGAGAGCTCTGGCGCTTGTTTAAACATTGGTCAAATTTTTGTACTTATAAACAATTAGAATAACTTTGTGAATATTCAATCAATCAATTTTTTTAAAGCAGGTTTTAAAAGTTATTGATTTTTTATAATTAATTTATTAATTTAATCATAATTTCTCATGTGATTAAAGTAATATTCAAATATTATTTATTGTTTAAGATATAAGCAAATGAGAAATTAACTCATTATATTACTAATTTTCGTCATATTTTGAAAATAATTGTTGTTTAAACAATTTCAGAATATTTAAATAAATTTGTTTTTAATCTTTGATATACAGTATATAAGTTTATGCACTTACCTTTGATATAATAGAAAAATAAAGTTGATAAGTAAAGGAAGTTTAAAAATAAATAACTATCGGACTGTTGAAAGATCAATAATTATTAACGATAGGCATTTGAAAATACGCTAAAATTAAAAAAAATCATCAAAATCGGACCTCTAGAAGGTGAGATATTAAAAATTTTTAAGCGCATCGCGGTTTTGAACTCGCCGATTCAATTTCGAGCAGGCCGAAGCGGCCGCGCTCTCTGCTTCCCCCACCACCACCACCCGTACGATTTTCTTGAATTTCTCGCTTGCATAAATAACTTTAAACACGTTTTAAAGTAGGTTGCCAATGAAGAAAAGTATTGTAATCTTAGACCTGGTAAGTACTCGGAATACCAAAGGTATTTTTCGAAAAATTAGCCCGGATGTCCCAGTACATTTAGTGTAAATGACGGTTAACTTTGATCGGCTATAACTACGTAACTAATTGACCAATCGATCTGTTTTTTTTTAAAGAAGCGTCTTTCCAAGAACTTTTAAAACCTGCTTTAAAAAATTTGATTTGATTGAATATTCACAAAGTTCTAATTGTTTATAAGTACAAAAATTCGACCAATGTTTAAACAAGCGCCAGAGCTCTCCTAATTGACGGATTCGAATTTTTCAAAAAAAGTTTGAAAGCTTGAGAGCCCTTCTATATGTGATTAAATTTTCAAGTATCTAAGGGCCTTGGTTTTTGCTGTGCAAAATTTTGAAAATTTGCAATTTTTTTTTCAAAATCTGGATTGCAAAATTATTATGCAAAATCTATCGAACCGATTTTGATGAAATTTGGTGTGATGATTCTACATAACATGAAGTTTTCTTGAGCCAAGTATAAAGGTCCTACACCCAATTTAAATACACCAAAAAAATTCCCTAAAAAGTATTGTTTTTTAACCCCATTTTTGTGATTTTTTCGATTTTTACCATAATAATCATGATTCATTCGATTTGTAACTAGTCATGTTTTGTAAAAAAATTAATTACAAACATTTTTTCCTCTTTCATTTTCGCCTAAAATCAACTCTTGAAAAGATTCATAATTAAATAGGAAGAAAAATATGACATTTTTCGAATTTTTTTAACATATTGTGCCGCCAAAAGTTAAGCCCAAGTCTTTTTTATGCGCATAGAAAAATTTTCATTTCTAGTGACATTTGAAAGCCAAAAAGCCAAAAATCTCCGTGGATATACGATTCACCTAAACCAAAACAGATACCGCCTAGTCTATTAATAAAAAATGATTTAAAAAAATAACTTTCTGAAGTCAGTTGTTTTATGTCAAAAGAAAATTTTCGACGCCTCTGTTCTCATTAACAGCATGTCCACCAGCAAATCCCAAACGTTACCAATTCGCGCTCCCCACATGATTCAGATTCATATTACTGGAGCTGTAACTTTATCCAGCTAGTTAGAAATAAATTTTCCAGTAATGCATTCGCGGAGATTCTAAAGCCGCCCTATCGGAATGGAGTGCATTTTCCAGAGGGCCTTAAGATTTGTACAGCCATTTATAGCTGTGTTGCCCTTCACGCGCAATTTGTAGGAAAGCAAACATTGTTATCGAGTCCTGAGAGCAAATGGATAGCGGCAGTTAACCCTGTCAACTCAACTCCTACGTCGGGGCGCCTCCGTTCGAATAAATATAGTCACGTGCCTGGCTGTAGTTATTGTGCACAATCGGTTGTTTTCCCTTTTTTTACCCGCGTTGCGGTGCGAACGATATACCGGAGGAACAAAGCAGCTGCAACAATAACAATAATTAGAGCATGCCATTTACTCGATTGCCACTTCAAAAATGAATGCATAACGGAATGCCGTTCGGAGAAGAAGATTTCCGTTTTGTAATAAAACTAGACTCTACTTTTCAAGCAACGTGCTGCGAATATTTCACTAGGGTGGAGCTGAAAATTTAACTGCCCTGAACACAGATTACAAAGACACGCAAAAAAAAGCCAAAACCAAAGAGAGACACTTATAATGTGTATTCGGAAATGTCCAAACGAATTCGATCCGCTGAACACGATTAGTCAAAATTCACGATTTCATGACAAATTTCGGAGAAAAATGAAATTTTTAGGTGAAATTGGTCCAAATATGGGTCAAAACTAATTTTTTCCTTAATTTTGTCCAAAAATATCGTTTTCGTGGGCGATGAGCACAATGCCTGAAGTAAAATTAAGCCATAACCTCGGTATTTTTCAGAAAATCCACTATTTGGGTGAAAACTAATCCAAATATGGGTCAAAACTGATTTTTCATAAATAGTGTCCAAATATATCATTTTCATAATATTTTGAGGTCCTGAATACGACATCATTAGTAAAATTTAATTACGGCCTTTATATTTCTTAGAAAATCCACTTAGTCCATTGAAATGAAGGCTGAACCTCCATTTTTTCCTCTGTCGATCAAACCTGGGCGCAAATATGTTTTCGACCCTCAGGAATCCGAATCCGCAAAAATTTTTGACCTAGGTGGTCAGGAAAGGGGTCAAAAGGTCAAAAAACCGTAAAAAATAAGGTTTTTCGCAAATATCTCGTAAACTACGGCAAGTAGCAAAAAAATAATTGCACCATCGTGTTCCCAGGGAAATTTTACATCGATTTTATGCTATTGCTTATTAAAATTAAATAAATTTATGTCATCTTTTGGACAATTACTAAGCACGAGAGGGGAAGTGTATATCTCCGGCGGTGGGGAGTAGTACAGCGCGCACCCTACATGTATCGGCTGACTCGCAGTCGACAGCTCTAGCAGGTGTGCCTGTTTGGAATATAATGCGATTTCAAATATAATTAGCCTGCAGTTGTAGTGGATTTTTTTTTGCTACTTTAATTTTTAAATGAAAAACCAAAAATATTACTAATGATTAATGAATGAACAGAAAAAAATTTTTAGAATGAAATACTTATTGCAAAAATGAAATATACAGGGTGTCCCGAAATTAGGGGGTAATATTTCTACAGGGTGTTCTGTGTCGAAAAAGATTACTTTTTCTTTATATAAACGTGGGTCCAAAAATTCTTCCTAAATTTACCATAACTTTTTTGTGCGTTGACTTTTTTTAACTTTTGAAAAGTATGAAATTTCATGATTTTTTATTAAAAAAAGGTACTCTTGGTTCATATTGGTAGAATGTTCCATTTTTGTGTAAAATCCGTTTAAAAATAATGTTATATGTGTTAATCATCGGGAATTGAAATTGTCAATATCGCAGATTTTGAATAACAAATATGCGTTTGACGTTATTTGCATTGACAGTTCAGTTATTTAGTTTTTGTGAATTGTTATCTTCATAAAAATTCTCGAATCTTTAGTAAATGATTATTTGACAAAGAAAAAAAAAACAAATTATTTGCAGCCAAATAAATGAATCCTCTGTTGTAATTCTTCCAAATGATTTATTTCTGTAGCATAAACTACAGCCTTCAACCTACCCCACAGAAAGTAATCTAGAGGATATAGGTCTAGAGACCGAGGTGGCCATGGAATGGGACCATCTCTACCTATCCACTTGAAAGGAAAATTACCGTTTAACCAATTTATGACATTATGGGTAAAGAGAGGTTGTTGATAGTGTAATGTTAAGCGTACTTTTAACGGTGTATCATCCAATAGTTCTCTTACATCATTTTGCAGAAAGTTTAAGTATCCTTCTGTATTCAGACAAACGGGAAACTGGATTGGTCCAAGTAGCTAGGTCCCCTAAAATTCCTGTTCACAAATTTATTGCAAATCTATTTTGAAAATTTGTGCGCTGTATTGCCTGTATTTAATGGATTTTATACAAAAATGGAACATTCTACCAATATGAAACAAGAGTACCTTTTTTTACTAAAAAACTGAAATTTCATACTTTTCAGTCAAAAGTCAAAAAAGTCAACGCATAAAAAAGTTATGGTAAATTTTACCCCCCTCCCCCCCAGTGTTGGAACGTATGTGATGAAAATTTGTAAATTTCGTTTCAGTAGCGGACTGAACACGTAAGAGTTAAGCTAATTACCAAATTTTATAAATTTATCTCTACTGGTTTCGGAGTTATTTAGAAAAAACCATCATCAGATTGTCCCCTTTAATCGGCTATAACTTCCTTAGGAAGAATTTTTGGGCCCACATTTATATAAAGAAAAAGTATTATTTCTCGACATAGAACGCCCTGTAGAAATGTTGCCCCTAATTTCGGGACACCCTGTAGTTCTCTGAAAAATTGACTAGTAAAGCCAATTCTACAAATACTTGTTCATAAAAAAAGTAAAAATTTGTATAAACAATTCTTCACAGAATGACAACCTTTTATTTCTTAATTTTAAAGATAGTAAACTTTTGAGGAATTGAATAATGAATAAAATAAGCCTAGTAGTCCGGACGAATTAGGTTTTTTTTCAAAAATCGGGCCTACCTCGAATTTTATGGGCTTAAAATTAAGTAAAAAATACACAGAATAAAAGCCTAAATTTGTGTATTTGTAGAGATCGAGCGTCATATTGTTTATAACAAAAGAAAATAAAATAATTGCTTTTTTCAGTTTTTCGCTTATATCTCCGAAAATAAACCTCTAATCGATATGAAGTAAAAATAAAAAAGTTATTAACAAAAAACTAAAAAAAACGGTAACTAGGATCCTTTTCTCGGCGATTTTTTAATATACAGATTTCAAACCAATTGCATGAAAGAGTGCTTAAAAAACATAAATTTCTTAAAAAAAGCGTCTCGATCCAACCAATAGGAGTCGAGATATTTTTTTTTATTCTGGCTGTTCTATTTACTATTTTGTAATAAACTTGGGCTCGTTGTGAAGTAGAAGACCTCCTTTATACGTTGAATTTTTTTTTGAAACGATTTGACCAAGAAATGACCAAGTAAACGTTCGTTAAAGGCAGCGCGATTCGCGCGGCTGAGCGGTAGTCAGGAGAGGGGAGTGCTGTGACGTCGTAATGCCCTTGCTGCGCTCATCTTCGCAAAATTCTTCCTTAACAAATGGATTGTGGCATTTAGAAGGCAGCTACCGATATGCTTTTTTTTTAATCGACTTTATTTGCGTGCTCAGAAGAGGTCGACGTATAAAATATTGTCTTAAAATTAACTGTTGATGCCTACGAAATTTAGCACATTTTTCTTTTCGCCGCTAATTTTGCAATAAAAAAAATGTTGTGAGCTTTCGCAAAAGCCTACCGTTGTATCAAATTTCCTCAGGAACAAAATAATTAAGTATACTTCATATCGATTAGAGGCTTATTTTCGGAGATATAAACGAAAAACTGAAAAAAAGCAATTGTTTTATTTTCTTTTGTTATAATAAACAATATGACGCTCGATCTCTACAAATACACAAATTTAGGCTTTTATTCTGTGTATTTCTTACTTAATTTTAAGCCCATAAAATTCGAGGTAGGCCCGATTTTTGAAAAAAAACCTAATTCGTCCGGACTACTAGGCTTATTTTATTCATTATTCAATTCCTCAAAAGTTTACTATCTTTAAAATTAAGAAATAAAAGGTTGTCATTCTGTGAAGAATTGTTTATACAAATTTTTACTTTTTTTATGAACAAGTATTTGTAGAATTGGCTTTACTAGTCAATTTTTCAGAGAACTACAGGGTGTCCCGAAATTAGGGGCAACATTTCTACAGGGCGTTCTATGTCGAGAAATAATACTTTTTCTTTATATAAATGTGGGCCCAAAAATTCTTCCTAAGGAAGTTATAGCCGATTAAAGGGGACAATCTGATGATGGTTTTTTCTAAATAACTCCGAAACCAGTAGAGATAAATTTATAAAATTTGGTAATTAGCTTAACTCTTACGTGTTCAGTCCGCTACTGAAACGAAATTTACAAATTTTCATCACATACGTTCCAACACTGGGGGGGAGGGGGGTAAAATTTACCATAACTTTTTTATGCGTTGACTTTTTTGACTTTTGACTGAAAAGTATGAAATTTCAGTTTTTTAGTAAAAAAAGGTACTCTTGTTTCATATTGGTAGAATGTTCCATTTTTGTATAAAATCCATTAAATACAGGCAATACAGCGCACAAATTTTCAAAATAGATTTGCAATAAATTTGTGAACAGGAATTTTAGGGGACCTAGCTACTTGGACCAATCCAGTTTCCCGTTTGTCTGAATACAGAAGGATACTTAAACTTTCTGCAAAATGATGTAAGAGAACTATTGGATGATACACCGTTAAAAGTACGCTTAACATTACACTATCAACAACCTCTCTTTACCCATAATGTCATAAATTGGTTAAACGGTAATTTTCCTTTCAAGTGGATAGGTAGAGATGGTCCCATTCCATGGCCACCTCGGTCTCTAGACCTATATCCTCTAGATTACTTTCTGTGGGGTAGGTTGAAGGCTGTAGTTTATGCTACAGAAATAAATCATTTGGAAGAATTACAACAGAGGATTCATTTATTTGGCTGCAAATAATTTTTTTTTTTTTACTTTGTCAAATAATCATTTACTAAAGATTCGAGAATTTTTATGAAGATAACAATTCACAAAAACTAAATAACTGAACTGTCAATGCAAATAACGTCAAACGCATATTTGTTATTCAAAATCTGCGATATTGACAATTTCAATTCCCGATGATTAACACATATAACATTATTTTTAAACGGATTTTACACAAAAATGGAACATTCTACCAATATGAACCAAGAGTACCTTTTTTTAATAAAAAATCATGAAATTTCATACTTTTCAAAAGTTAAAAAAAGTCAACGCACAAAAAAGTTATGGTAAATTTAGGAAGAATTTTTGGACCCACGTTTATATAAAGAAAAAGTAATCTTTTTCGACACAGAACACCCTGTAGAAATATTACCCCCTAATTTCGGGACACCCTGTATATTTCATTTTTGCAATAAGTATTTCATTCTAAAAATTTTTTTTCTGTTCATTCATTAATCATTAGTAATATTTTTGGTTTTCCATTTAAAAATTAAAGTAGCAAAAAAAAATCCACTACAACTGCAGGCTAATTATATTTGAAATCGCATTATATTCCAAAGAGGCACACCTGCTAGAGCTGTCAACTGCGAGTCAGCCGATACATGTAGCGTGCGCGCTCTACTACTCCCCAAATACGTTTCACCGCCGGAGATATACACTTCCCCTCTCTTGCTTAGTAATTGTCCAAAACATGACATAAATTTATTTAATTTTAATAAGCAATAGCATAAAATCGATGTAAAATTTCCCTGGGAACACGATGGTGCAATTATTTTTTTGCTACTTGCCGTAGCTTACGAGATATTTGCGAAAAAACTTATTTTTTACGGTTCTTTGACCTTTTGACCCCTTTCCTGACCACCTAGGTCAAACATTTTCTGAGGGTCGAAAACATATTTGCGCTCAGGTTTGATTGACAGAGGAAAAAATGGAGGTTCAGCCTTCATTTCAATGTACTACACTATTTGGGTGAAAACTGCAAATATGGATACCATTGTTAAAATTTACCGATGACCTCGATATTTCTCAGAAAATGCATTATTTCGGTAAAAATTGGCGGAAATATGGGTAAAAACCGATTTTTTCCTAAATTTTATCTCCAAATATATTCATCATTTTTGACCCATATTTGGACCAATTTTCTGAGAAATATAGAGGTAGAATTTCACTAGTGGTATCGTGGTCAGCACATCAAAATACTACGAAAATGATATATGTATTTAACCAAAATTTAGGAAAAAATCAGTTTTGACCCATATCTGGGCCAGTTTTCTGAGATATATAGAGGTCATGGGTAAATTTTACTAGTGGTATCATGTTCAGCACATCAAAATACTACGTAAATGATATATTTAACCAAAATTTAGAAAAAAAAACAGTTTTGACCCATATTTGGGCCAGTTTACTGAGAAATATAGAGGTCATGGGTAAATTTTACTAGTGGTACCGTATTCAGCACATCAAAATACTACGAAAAAGATATATTTAACCAAAATTTAGGAAAAAAACCAGTGATGATTCATATTTCCAGTTTTTACCCAAATAGTGAATTTTCTAAGAACTATAAAGGCCGTAATTAGATTTTACTAATGATGTCGTGTTCAGCGCCTCAAAATACTACGAAAATGATATATTTGGACACAATTTAGGAAAAAATCAGATCAGTATTTGGACCAGTTTTACTAAAAAATTCACTTTTCTCCGTGTGCAGCGCATCGAATTCCTTGAGTTTGGACTTCCTTTTTTTGTGTGGCTGTGTTGCGAATGAAACTTCGTACTAAAATAATACTGAGAACAGATCTTGTTTCCCAACACTGACAAGTGTCAAAACATTTTGTGTAAACGTGACGAACAGTTACAACTTTAATTTATTAGTAATTTTGGAGATCAGTATCTAGTAAATAGCTAAGATAAATCTTCAGCCTTATACCTATTTCGACTTTATTAGTTCTTATCAGTATGTCATAGCATACCGATAATCTAGCTATTCGGATGTCTTTCTACTAACATTTTTTTGAGTATGAGTGAGGTGTAACGTACAAAATAGGTTACATTTTAATGGTATGTGCACACTGATGGCACACTGATAAGAATTAACGAGTCAAAAACTTATGATTCTACAAACGACTTAGCTGTGTGCTAGATATTGGTAATATGCTAAGCGAAATTTTAATCCATAGGTAGTTGTTTCCCACATCATCAATTACAATTTTGTTTCGTCGATAGAGTATACATATACAGATTAGTAGGTCGCTCTCTGCCAATAGGCATAAAGCAGTACTTTGAGTCAGTGCGCACTGTGTAGCGGCACAATTAAATCTTAACACATTGTGAAGGTTATGTCGCATATCGTTGTTGTCCTCGAGAAATCATCATGAATTCGAATGTTTCTCCAATCTCTATCAACTGAAGTTTGAAAACTCCTAAACCGCTTTCTAGAGGAGTGTTTTGATGTTAGTGTTAAAAACTCAAACTAATACTGGAATCCTTCAGATTCAGCGGGTCATAACACTATGGGACACACTGGTCTGGTTCAGTTGATTTGTGGCGTTGTGTTCTTAGATGTGGATAATGGAACTATCTATTTTTTGCTTGCCTAAAATTTAGTTGATACCCTCTTCATAGCATTTTCACTAAACATTCCGATTGAACCCTTATTCACTTATTGTTTTTGTCCTTTCAGCGTCTTTCTTTTTCGGCGCATTTTATACTGGTTGCAAAACTGTAATGAAACCTGAGCGATTTAAATGGTATATAGGGGAGCCATAGCTCTTAGTAATACATAAGAACTATTTATTGTTATAAAAATTTTTTTGGATATAATTTGTAAACGGCGTTCAATATGTTTACAGGCAGCGGGAAACTTGCCCTTGTACGTTTGTTAGTGATAGTAAATTTAGTAAATTGTACTTCGTTTACCGGCTAGCAATTTTGCTCTGGTTAATGAACTGTACTTTACGTCCGATTTCACTTACCTAGTTAAATTCTCAAGACAGATTTCTGTAACTATTGCACCTGCTTGATTCTGGCTTTCCTGGTGGGATTTTAGCCTGTCATCTTGGGCTGAAGTAGTTTTCGTAGGCTAGGAAATGCCAAATTTTATGTACAATAACATATTAGTTTCCAGTCATAAAAATGAGGGGAAGATTGCTTACAGGGTGGTTAATTGCATAATTTTTACGTAAATTCACGTTTTTGCCGATAACTTTTTCCGTTCATTTCCACGAGAAAACAGTAAGGTACTTTTTTTCGTCTTCAAAAGACCCACAAAACTAGCCCTCGAGCGTCAATAAATATTGATTAGATCAAAAGTTATAAACAGAAGAAGTTTATTTATGACTTTTGAATTAAACATTTATAAACTGCGTTATTATTACCAGAACGTTTTGGCATCGCATCCTCTTATTCCTTATCACTGTCTAATAACTCACACGAAATCTGGAATCGGTAATTTGAATAGTTTACAAGTTATGGCCTTATAAACAAATTAACTAATTATTAGTCTGGACGATCCCGAGGATCTTCCACAATCGCACTGATTTTTTT